>NC_143055.1:57194044-57345000 GCF_052426305.1 Pelodiscus sinensis | reverse complement strand
AAATAGAATGAGTAATATTTTGAATATACTGTTGCTTTAGCATTCAAATGTATTTCATTATTGAGTCATTCAGTAAGCAGCAGAAGGTGTTAAGAATGTGAGAACATGAAGATGAAACAGAAGGTCAGAGCTCCCACAGAGGTAATGTAGAAGCTAATAGAGCCAAGAGACAGAGGACCAGGTCCTCAGCTAGTATAAATTAGTGTCGCTCAATTAGTTTCAGAGGAGCTATGCTGATTTACAATGCCTCGGGGTCTGGCTTAGCTTTCTCCACTATGTTGTTCATCTCTGCCAATACTTTTATCAGTTGCTTTGGCCATTTAGTTATATAATAGTGCAGCTGCATAAAAGGTGCATTCTATGAAGTCTAGGTCACTTTTCCTCCAGGACTGACAATGGAAAAGTAAATGAAAGAACTAAGGATGCAGAGGCTGTGCCAATAACCAAAAGAAGAGGGCTAGGGCCCTTCAGGGGCTCTCTCCAACAAGAGAGAAAGTTAAATGTGGATTTCATTGTGCATTTCTTGGTAGCTAGCTTGAACATCTATAAATGTAGCAAATGAGGTTCTCTTTCAGTGGTAGATTATTCTTACTAGTCCTACTGCAATAGTAGAAAGTTGAATAAAGATGATCGTTAAACAGGGTCGGGGGGGTTATTCCAGACAATAGGACCACAGCTGAAGATATGATGAAACCAAGAGTAGGAAGGAGATGAAGAGAATGGTTAGACAAGAAGCTGGGTGGAGCTTCTTGCTGATCCAGTAATGATCAATTAACAGTTTGGAGAGTTTGGGTATGAAATTAATGCAAATAAATTAAGGTGTATTAATTTCGTCCCTCTTGATCTGTCCACAGCATAAAGTGATTGGATTTCACTAATTGTCTACTTTGATAAAACAATGTTGCTAAAAAATCATCAAATACATTATTAAAAAGCATAATTGCAGTTTTATTACCATGGGGGAAAGGAAAGCAAATAATCAGAGCTTCACCACCATTCCATCTGACGTGATGTAGGATATAACATTTCAGTTCAGATGATCCTATGCATTTGGGATGTGTAGCAATTTAAACAAGCATTGTTTTGATCCTACAGCATAGAGAGAATGGAGCTCAAATGAAGGTGTCTAGGGGAGATGAAGAAAAATGCAAACCCTCAGTCTCCCACAGTATCGTGACAGCACAACACATAGCTGACGTGAACATCTGCTGAAAAGAAGCAGCAATGATTTGCTTCAGTATGTTAGACTCTAATTCACTATTTCTGGGTAAGCCTGATTTTTTGATCCACTCCTAATTGATGTGTTGCGTGCAGGTGACGTATTTGGAGAACCCAATATTGTTGAGTTTTGGTTGTGTAATTCAGAGACGAAACAAGTATAAGGGCATTTAAGTTAAGCAATCTCTTTACATGTTTTGGTTTGACATTTTTACTGCTCATGTAAGACCTGTAGCAGAATTTTTATTAGTCTTGCTCATTTTAGTTGCCAAGTGTGGATGTGTATAATGATATAAATCCCAAGGAAGAAAAAACTCAAGTAAATACTGTCAAACTTTAGGCTAGCAAGAGAAAAGCTAAGAAATTGTTGCCATGCATAGAATTTCACACAAGTATGCTCTCCACAAGTAGCATTTCTTTGTATGTATGTGCATATCATTTTAATTTAATTGGATTGAACTCTAATGACATTTTTTGCACTTACAGTTTGACATATTAGCAGGCTTCACACCAGACATGACAATCCTGTGGATGAATGAGGTTAGTGTCAATGAATTGCTACTGCAAGGGTGGGGAGAGGCTACTGACACACTTGTACTGTGTTTGTAGCTGCTGTGGGATACAAATATGGTATAAATACAGATCTATTCAGTTCTGCAGTTTGAGCTTATGGATTTTTTTTTTTTGAGAAATCAACTCTCTCTCATTGCTCAGCTATCACAGTGAAGTCAATTCAAGTGCTCAAGGTAATATAAGTGTTGGCTAAAGGTGGTATATATTTAGCTAAGAGGTCTTGAATCTGAATTTTCTTCTCCTGGGAAAGCTGCAATACTCATCTGTTTACACAGGACTGTGCCTGATGTGGCTATCTCTTTCGTTTAATTGTCTAAACCTGTGAAAATAGTGGAAAACTGTCAATCCAATTATATACTTTGTTTGCTTCTCTGTGACTGTTCGTGTAACTAGTTTCTGTTTACAAAATATTTGGGAAGAAGTATTTATTTCAGAGAACAGGAGTATCCATGTGCAACTGTCCATCTACAAGGATAAATCATGCTGGAATTTTACACATACAATTTGGACAATTAAATGTAAAGTTTGTTAGACTGCCAGTAGGTTGGCTTTCTGTGTTGCTCATTCAAGAAGGAACCCAGCTATTTTGAAACCTGATGACCATACAGGAAGGCAGTAAGGAGGATTTAGTGTCCTAAAATTAACTACTCTGGCTTATTTTCCATATAGCTCTGTAAAGTGTTTTACATGATCTCCCTGAGGGATTCAGTGCCCTCAAGCGTTCTCCAGGCATTCCTCCTCTTCATACAGGCCATTCAGCCAGGGAACAGAAACCTACAAGGTACTTAGATGATTGTTCACACACTCTGAGATCTGAATACTGAAACTATAAATGGTTTGCTTAAACCTGGAGATCCAAATATGCCTACAGGAATAGTTAATTGAACAATCATGAAAAACAGATATACTTTTTAAAAAAGCATTGTTTTCACGACAATTATACATGCATAAAGCCTATGCACTACTTAAATTGAACATAATCCCTCTAAATAAGGCTTACGTGGGTCTGTCTGATGGGGGAGAATCCTGAACTAGGGCCTATAAATTTAAGAGAACTACCCATCAAAATAGCGCTGAGCTATTTTGAAATACAGCGTCCACACCCATTGGATGCTGAATTGCGTTTTAGATCACCCGGAAGCACTTCAGGCAGGGCATCAGGACAGCATTCTCTTTCTGGAGCTGTTGCCTAAGGCTATCTGAGGCTTGAGCTTAAAGGGACCCCCGCCCCCCATACAGCCATGTCTCGGGTTCTTCTTTGCCTACCTCATTGAGGGTATGTCTACACTACCACCCTAGTTTGAACTAGGGTGGTAATGTAGTCAACCGGAGTTGCAAATGAAGCCCGGGATTTGAATTTCCCAGGCATCATTTGCATGTTGCCAGGTGCCGCCATTTTTAAATGGCTACACGTGGCACGAACTAGGTAGTAACAAGGAGTAACGGTAGTTCGGAATAGGAAGCCTAGTCCAAACTAACTAGTTCGTGCTGCGGGTAGCCGCAGGGCACGGAGTCTGAACTAGCGGACATTTAAAAATGGCAGCGCCAGGCAACATGCAAATGAAGCCCGGGAAATTCAAATCCCGGGTTTCATTTGCAACTCCAGTTGACTACATTACCACCCTAGTTTGAACTAGGGTGGTAGTGTAGACATACCCTGAGGGACAGCAAAGCCTTTCCTCTGCCTGCTATGGTTGCCCTGGTATACACCTCCACACTTTAGCCATGGAGCCAGACTTACCTCCTAGCAGTTGACAGCTCTTCTACGTCTTAGTGCTCCTCCTGATGCAGTTTCTGCGCAGGAACAGGACCCCCAGCTCATTTGTGGGACACAGAATCTCTCCTTGTGCTGTTTATGCAGCTCAGCCCTCCCCATCCTCCCTTGCACATCACATACCACTGCTTCTGGCAACTGGAAACCAGTTCCAACAGGTGGGACTGGATGATCCTGGAGCAGTGGGACAACCAGCTGTGGCTCCAGAATTTCTTCATGCGGAAGGACACCTTTCTGGAGCGGTGCGAGTGGCTCGCCCCTTCACTAAGATGACGAGACACTTACATGAGACCCACCATCCCCCTCAGAATCAGGCTGCCATTCCCATCTGGAAGCTTGCCATGTCAGAAAGCTACGATCTGTCAGGAACCAATTTGTCATGGGGAGATCGACCATCGGGACCCTGCTAATGCAGGTATGGAAATCTCATGCTATTGTACCAGGGGGATGGTGAACTGAACAGCTGGAGTGGGGTTCCCTAGGTGGCAGGGGGAGAGAGGGATTGCGGGGATAGTGAAAGCCCCTAACCCAAGAGGTTTTTCAGTCATGCCTTCACAAAGTCCTGTTGAGGGATGGGGCAAGTGAGTGTTGCTCCTGGTTTGTTGGGGGAAGAACAGAGGGATGGGGAGCTTGGGAAGAGTGGGGGTTTGTGGACCTCCCAAGGTGTGAGGGTTTGGGGGCTTTCGGGGACTGGGGCACCTCCTGAGGACCCTGGCAACCCCGTGATTCTGTTTGTTTGTCTCCTTCTACAGGTGGTGAGGGCCATCAACACCATCCTGCTGTGCAGAGTCATCAACCTGGGAGACATGGACTCCATTGCTGCTGGTTTTTCCGCCATGGGCTTTCCCAATTGAATGTGTATGGGGTGGGGGGAGCTATTTACGGCACCCATATCACCATCTGGACTCCTTACCACCAGGCAACTAAACAAATTAATTGGAAGGGGTTATTTTTCATCAGTTGCAGGCCCTTATCAACTACCACAGCCAATTCACCAACATCTGCGTTGGGTCATTTAGGAAGGTGCACCCATGTGCACAGGCTTCTGCGCGATCCCGAGGCTGAAAAGGGAAAGTAATGGCACTCACCTGATGATGATCAGATGATGCCGGGGAGACATCCTAGGAGAGGGGTCTAGGGCAAACATGACCTCCTGGCTGGCAGGCATTGAGACTTGGCATGGGCCTGCCTTAGCTCTTTTTTATTTCATGTGCACCTGCTCCTGGGTGCTAACGTGTCCATTGGTGGCCAGACTACTGGCCATCCAGCCATAGACTTTTACATTCCTGCATCTGGTACAGAGATCTTGGAGCTTTGCCTCCTCTCCCCAGGCCTCAATGAGGTCCAGGATCTTTGCACCAGACCATAAAGGAGCATGCCTTTTCCTTCTCCGGGCAGAGTCCTGGGAGCTGGTTGCTGGCTCCCTTGCAGTCATGGATGACTCAGTGGGAGCAATGGGGTCACTCATAGCAGCAGAAATCACTGGTCAGGAAGCTGCTGTGTGGCTCAGGGCTGTCAGGGCCTGTTGTGTGTCACACACTGGTTCCCCTGAGACTGCAGCTTGAAGTTCTGATGTACGTGGATAGAGTGGCCACCGAGGCACCTGTGGGATTTCCTGGAGGCATCTTATTTTGAAGTAACTCCAGCTGTGCTGTCTACACATGCTCTATTCCAAAACAGCTATTTTGGAATAGGTATTATTCCTCATACCGCGAGGGTTATAGAATCTGGACTAAGATGCCCGTTATTTCAAAATTATTTTGAAATAATGGCATTGCTGTGTAAATGCTTGCAAAGTTATTTCAGAATAATGTCCGTTATTCCAGAATAATGCTGCTGTGTAGACATGATGCGAGGGAGTTCAGAGACCATCTTGGAGTTGTCAATGCAGCAAAGAAAGTGACTCACTATGTCTAGATTGCAGGCTTCTTCCAGAAGAAGCTTTTCCGGAAGAGATCTTCCAGAAAAACTTCCGAAAGAGAGAGTCCATACTGCAAAAGTACATAAAAAAAGTGATCTGCTTTTTCGAAAGATAGCATCCACACTGAATGGATGCCATCTTGCATTTCAGCTGTGATTACTATGGATGGAGTGGCCACCAGGGCACCTATGCTTTTTCCTCTTTCCTCTTCTTTTGAAAGAACTTCCTCTTTTTCGTCCACACGAGCCTTTTTCTGAAAGAGCTCTTTCAGAAAAAGGCTTCTTCCTCATAGAATGAGGATTACCAATGTTGGAAAACCCCCTCTGTTCTTTCAATTTTCTTTTGGAAGAACACGCTTGCAGTGTGGATGTAATTGAAGTTTTTTTCAGAAAAACAGCCATTTTTCAAAAAAAAAAAAAAACCCTCCGTAGTGTAGACATAACTTCAGATGCCTTTTGGTAGCCAAAGCCCTCTATTGTGTTCAGGCAGTCAAGGGTGCTCTACGAGTCACAATGCATACTTACACTGACTGAATTGTGCTTTGGAACTATTCATTATTAGATGAAATATAGTTCTTTAGTTATATTAATGTATCCCTTTAAAATGTGTAATCACATGTATGTGCTCTTATTGGTACATGAAATATCCCAAATGTTTTATGAATTTACCACTCTGATCAGTGGTCTCCAGTCACTTAGCATCTAAATACAGTTATAGTTAATCAAGTTATAGATTACCAATCAGAGAAAATTACTTTTGTGTCCAGCAGCATAACATCATTAATATTCTCCCATAATAAAAATAGCAACTTCCAGTAGTCATTTTGTACTGGATACTGTACTCCTGTGGGCAAAATTTCCCTTGAAGTCAGGAGATGACTGTTTAAATGTTTTTTTCCCCATGCTGTTTATTGCATATCTAAATAGCTACCTCCTCAAAGTGCATCCCTAATCCCTCTGGATCACAGATACAGGACCCAGGCACTTTTTGAACACCTGCCTCATATTTCTGCTGTGCTCCACAAAATTGCATCATGGTTGTATACATCTTAAAAGGTGAAATTTATAGTTCTAGGTCATCCAAAATTATAGCTTTGTTATTACAGTAAACTTCCAATAATACGGCACCTTTAGGACCCAGGGGGTGCCGGATTATCAGATATGCCGGACTATCAGAAGGGGGGGCTATGAGGGGTCTGGAGTGGGGTGGGAGGGAATGCTACCCCAGACTCCTCATAGCCCCCCCCTTACGATAGTCTGGTTCTGCCCCAGGCGTCCCTGATTCAGCTGCTGCTGGTGAGTTTCAGCAGCAGCTGAATCAGGAATGCCTGCAATAGAGCAGCTGGGGTGCTGCCGGGTTGGTCCCGCAGCACCGAGGGGCGGCGCTACGGCACCAACCCAGCAGAACTCCAGCTGCTCTTGGGGACGCCTGGGACAGAGCAGCTGGGGTACTGCCCGGTTGGTCCCGTAGCGCTGCCCCTCGGGGCTGTGGGACCAACCCGGCAGCACCCCAGCTGCTCTTGGGGACGCCTGGGGCAGAGCAGCTGGAGTGCTGCCGGGTTGGTCTCGCAGCGCCAAAGGATGGCGCTGCGGGACCAACCCGGCAGGACCCCACCTGCTCTGCCCCAGGGGTCCCCGATTCAGCCGCTGCTGAAACAGATCAGAGGCTGATTCCAGAAAGCCCCGGGCAGAGCTGCTTTGCCCGGGGCTTCCTGGAATCAGCCGCTGATCTGTTTCAGCATCGGCTGACTTGGAGACCCCTGGGGCAGAGCAGCTGGGGTCCTGCCGGGTTGGTCCCACAGCGCCGAGGGGCAGCGCTACGAGACCAACCCGGCAGCACCCCAGCTGCTCTGCTCCCGGCTTCCCCAATTCAGCTGCTGGTCAGTTTCA
Organism: Pelodiscus sinensis; assembly: GCF_052426305.1. Classification (NCBI taxonomy): domain Eukaryota; kingdom Metazoa; phylum Chordata; order Testudines; family Trionychidae; genus Pelodiscus; species Pelodiscus sinensis. The sequence continues at coordinate 57,337,625 of NC_143055.1, read as the reverse complement.
GCAGCAGCTGAATGGGGGAAGCCTGTCCGGCTGCCCCAGCACTTCCGGGTTCCTGATGGTGCCCGACCATCAGGAGTCCCGGAGCATTGGATGCCGGACTAATGGAGTTTTACTGTACTTGAAAAATAATGCAAAAGAAAACTTTGAATACAAGTTTCCAAAGTACTTGGGATCATTATTAAATTTAAAATCTGTCATTTCGTTCCTTTATTGGCAATATGAACAGTGGATATCTCATCAGTAAAAGACACTTCTTTTGAAATTAATCCAAACCATTCTTTCTGTATAAATAGAGAGCTGGTATAGTACTGAATTTTGGTCATAGACTAGTGATACTCAAAGGGAAAAAAAAATCTCTGGATTATTTAACATGTTTCTAAGGTAAAATCTTTGCCCCAATGAAGTCAATGGGAGCTTTGCCATCCACTTCAAAAGAGCCAAGATTTCATTCTCAGTTCTCAAGATTTCATCTTTCAGAGCAGCAGAAGAGCATCAGCAGCATCATGTTGGATAACCTTATTGCTTTTTTATGACTAGAGCTAAGTGAACCACAAAGTGTTTACTTCAGTAATTTCCATTCTGTTCTCAATTTAGCTGAATTTTTACTCCTAAGGGAGATTTTAGCTTCCGAGTGTACATATGTTTAGGTAAATTCACTGACTGAAACTTGAACTTTCTTCCTTTACCTTTGAAAACCTGATATTCAAAAACAAGTATTGTTTCTTTGAAAACTATCACAAACTCAAAAATCTTCTGCCATAACATACTATGAAAAATTTGATGACATAACAGCGTATTAACTTGACTCTTGAGCAATACAATGCTGAACAGTCATTACAAAGCAGTTTTCATGATAGTAAGCATGTATGTAAGCTTAAATAGTAAAATAATTATGAAATTTTTTTTTTAGACATTAACAGAATTAAATTGTGCCTCCTGTACATCCTTTGTCAAATCTGCTATATAAGGATGGATAGAAGATTTCTGTAAAGGTAAAATTTGTGGTGTTCTGAGTGTTGTAGTAAAGCTGGTTGTAAAATTGTAGCCAAACTAGTTTCCTACCGGAACATGTCATTCTTACAAAATTGTATCCCTTGAAAATTTTTGAAAATGTTAAAATGTAATTTTTATTTCCAAAATAGTATGCAGTGCTCTGGTGAGTGGAGTGTGAAATAAGGTGCTGCAAGCACCTTGTCTCAGGCAATTTTTTTTCCTTTGTAGAATGGTAAGGAATAAATAACATTCTAGTAGTTGTTTGTTTAACTCTAAATAAGAACCTTGAGAGACACTAATTGTTTTTATTTTCTCAGTGTGAAGAAAAATCACTTCATAGCAATTCAATATTCGTTACTTTTTTAAGAAGAGGGAATTGGAAACTACCCATGAGAAATGTTCATCAGGATTAAGTTAAGTGACATATGCATGGTTCTCCTTCTCTTTGTGCTAATCAGTACCCAACCTGCACCTTTGATAAAGGTAGTGCACGGCCAGTGCATTGGCACACTCCCTTTCAGGACCATGCTCCCTCAGGCAATGGGGAGGGGCATGTAAACATTGCCTAATCACATAAACTGATATTGTGAGTACCATGTACATAGGTCATGTTACTCCTTTCTGCACATATCACCAATTTGTTTGCCCACGATCTACTAAAATAATGATAATGCCCCATATTACATAAAATTAAGTGAGGAGGGAATAATTTGAAAACTATTGACTCAGAAAGTTCCTTTCTTCTCCAGGAAGCCAAATACAATCATAAAACAATTCATTCATTAACCCTTGGTCTGGTCTAAGAGATCCACACCAGGGCTGTGTCCAGACTCCATGCCTCCTTCGACGGAGGCATGTAGATTAGCCACATCGGAAGAGGGAAATGAAGCCGCGATTAAAATAATCGCGGCTTCATTTAAATTTAAATGGCTGCCCCGATCTGCCGATCAGCTGTTTGTCGGCAGATCGGGAGAGTCTGGACGCGATGCCCCGACAAAGAAGCCTTTCTTCATCGACACAGGTAAACCTGGTTTCACGAGGCTTACCTGTGTCGATGAAGAAAGGCTTCTTTGTCGGGGCATCGCGTCCAGACTCTCCCGATCTGCCGACAAACAGCTGATCGGCAGATCGGGGCAGCCATTTAAATTTAAATGAAGCCGCGATTATTTTAATCGCGGCTTCATTTCCCTCTTCCGATGTGGCTAATCTACATGCCTCCGTCGAAGGAGGCATGGAGTCTGGACACAGCCCAGGTTACAATAAAAGGAAGATGGATTCCCTGGCTGCCACTCGATCATTCCCCATCCACAGCTCTAACTTTGTACTGAGTACATAAGAATCATTGTGAATGGGAATGTGCTCAGTGCAATTGGGATATTAGGTAATTTTAGTGGATAGATTCAGCCAGTTTATGTTGAGCATGTGCAAATGGAAATTTTCAGAGGCTTAATTCAGGCAAATCTGAGTTAATTTTTTGTGATGACGGGAAAAATGACTTTTTTGACCTCAGGAATATTATCTCTGAGAGATGTTAAGTCTTTTTTGATATGGCATGCAGTCACTAAAGCATTTAAAATACATTTTTTAATTAGCAAAGCTACCAGTTGTTCCCTATTCTGTCTCAGAAATGGTGTAACTGCTTTCATAGAAAGGTCCCATTTTGCATGGAAAATTTCAGCCTGAATGGTAAAAATCCAGGGTAAATTATACCTAACTAAAAACAGAGGATTAGGGGGGGAGTATTAGTCAATCTTACTGTAAGAGTCACCACTACCTAGCCTCCAATAACTTCTCAGAGATGGGTGCCATACAGTTCACTCATACAAATACATTTTCAATTTTGTTTTTTACTGAATACACTCAAATGGAAAACACTTTTGTATTAAGTGTTTTGTCCAGTGATGTAAAGACATAAGCCCTTAAAATGGTTATAGTAAAGCAAGGATGCAGACAATACAGTAGAAATACACTGTGAAGATGAAGATCTCAGGAACTGGAAGGACAAGATGTCATGTCTGAGATCATACAGGAAGTTGGCTGAAGAGCCAGAAGTAGAACCATCCAAACCACTCTAGTATCTAAATCTTAAAACCATTCCTTCCCTTTAGATTTGGCTGATGGGGTATATTTCTACTCAGGTGGAAGGTTGCTTTCTGTTTTTGAGGGTGCACTTTTCAAAATTTGAACCCCCATTTTTGAGTGCAAAAAAAAAAAAAAAAAAAAAAAGATTGCCAGCATTAATCTGAGTTCCTGTGTCTTTAGCTCATGGATTTACTTCTATAAAACAAATCCAATTTGTACCCACATTTCAGTTGTAGAATTACAGGTGTAAATGTTGCTGACAAAAAAGTCCTTTCTTCCCTTATGCACATATACCCTAGAGATTAAAAAAAATGAGAAGTATGTGCAATATGTGAAAGTTACATATTTTTGTTTAATTAGTAACAATTTCTAAAGTTCTAGCTGTTTAATTTTGCATTGTGCTTTCTCTTTTCCTGGCAACATAGAACTGAAAATGGGCTAGATAATGGTTCTGAGACCTCAACTATCAAATTATTTCAACAGAGTAAATTGCTTGGGGCCCCTGGGAAAACATTGCTCATATTTTAAATATGTTTAAATCCTGCAATACTCTCTTGGGGAGTATTTATCTAGTTTCTGAAGCATATTTCCACTTGATAACATCCATTCTGAACTTCAGAAAGTGGGTTAAATAACTGAAGATTATAGAAAATCTCACAAGGACAGTACACTGTATGACACATTGAAGATGAGAGAAGACTAGGAAAAGAGAAATGTAGGTTTTAATTGTTTACCCCTCTTGTTTACATTTCTTGTAATGAATGAATGATTTTCTTTTATTTTATATACCAGCTCTTTTCTCGTTATGTGGAAAGTCTTGATTTTTAAATAGGTTGGTACTAGCACCCTTGAGAGAGATGCAGAAGAAGCATGCAATTCATTCCAGATGTCCACCCGCTTTGAGAAACTAAAATGGAATTGGTTGCCAATGTGTTACTGGCCTGGCACTTTGTACTTGTGAATATGGAATGATGTAAATAATCATTTTATCAGCAAAGTAAAAAAAATATATATATTTACAAGAAGCCATATGCTCAGATCTGGCAAACTACCCAAACCTGTGGGCATTTGCACTTAAGGAATATCCTAATTTAATCTTTGCTGTCAGGTTATTCAGAAACTAATTCATTACTAACTTGTTTTCTCTAAACATGAAAGCCTCCTTAGTGAGCCAAACTATCACATTTTACTTGCTAATTGCTTTATTTGGCTGTACTTTAACTATTTAAGAGCAGGCTTCTGCTCTGAGTTCTCAATGGGAAATAAGCACAAAGGGGGAGAGCACAATGTTAGGGTCAAAAACCTCCATGTGGATATGAGTGGTGATATTGCCTTTCAATGAAATAATGAAAGATTTTTTTTGGTGGGGGGGACTTGTATTTCTTAGCTATCCCAACAATGGGAGATATTAAGGCTTTACTATAGCAAAGGCGTCAATAAAATGCATGTTATTGAATTATTGAGCTGTAGGCACAGTACTTGATACAAGGATCATCACCTTGTCTTGGTGAAGATCACTGTATGTTCCAGTGACCTCTGAGAGTGATGCAATAATAATATGATGGGAGATATACCCTCTCATAGAGCTGGAAAGGACCTTGAGAGGGCATTGTGTTCAGTCCTGTGCCCTCACAGCACAACTAAGTACCATCCCTGACAGATTTTTCAGATCCCTAAATGGCCCCCTCAAGGATTGAACTCCCAACACTGGAATTAGTAGGCCAATGCTCAAATCACTGAGCTATCCCTCTCTCTACAATCAATGATGGCAGATCATTTACAAGTGATCTAGAGAAAGGGGTAAGCAGTGAAGTGGAAAAATTTGCAGATGATACCAAACTGCTCAAGATAGTTAACACTGAAGCAGACTGTGAAGAGCTTCAAGCATCTCTGCAGCTGCATCCATGACTAAGCAATCCCTCCTTAGTACCCGCTCTGCTCACTTCACGGGGAGAGGGAATTAGAAAAAATGCCCTAAAAATTGTCTTTCCTCTTTTGCTGTTGGCTGGATAGCTGCATCCAGCAGGATCACCAGTGGTTGAAAATCTAAGAAAATTTTCAACTTTGGAACCTGGAATGGACAACTCAGACAGTGACTGACCAGAGCAATGAATAGCTATCATTGCTCATGAACTGAATAGGTTTAACATTGATGTTGCTGCTTTGTCTGAAACTAGAAGAGCTGATGAAGGACAGGTGAGGGAGTAGAAAGGAGCATACACCTACTTCTGGAAGGGATAATTTTTAGATGAACCTCAATTGTATGGAGAAGGCTTTGCCATAAAGAGCAAGCTTGTAAGGTGCCTCTTTGAGCTGCCAGTATGTATCAATGAGCAGGTTATAACACACTGATTGATGCTTCCCAAAAACCAAAAGGCAGCTATTGTGAGTGCCTATGTGCCAAAAATAGATGCTGATGAGGATATAAAGGAAGATTTCTACTCTTACCCAGAAGCCATTTTATCAGAACCCCCTAAATAAGATAAGATAATTCTTCTGGGGTTTCTCAATGCATGTGTTGGATGAGACTCAGACCTATGGAAAGGAACAATCAGGAAAGAAAGAGTTGGCAAGAGCAAATCAAATGGAATCCTGCTCCTGACCAAGTGTGCTGAACATGAACTTATCTTGAACACCCTTTTTCAACAAAAAGACAAGTTCAAAATATCTTGGTAACACCCACATTCAGAGCACTGTTATCTTCTTTACTATGTCATCATTTGTGCTTGAGATTGCAGTGATGTACTTCTCACAAGAGCAATGCCAAGTGCTGATGACTGCTGGACTGATCATCATCCCACTTGATCCACAATGAAAATTAAGATCACCACCAAGTGAAGGCTGCAAAAGAAGAAGATCAAGCACAAGCTGAAGGTTCAAGATCTGAAAGACCCCATTATGTGTGACCACTTCCAAGCAGTTTTAGAAGAAAAGCTTCTGTCAGAGTTTCCGGAAGAAATTGAGGAACACTGGTGCCAGCTGAAAGCAACAATAACAAACATCTGTGAGGAGACAATAGGCTACCACACCAAAAAGCACCAGGACTGGTTTGATGAGAATGATGTTAAAACTGAACAACTCATCAATGAGAAAAGAATGATATAAACTGCAATACAAAGAGAGAAGTCCATGCTAAGGCAAGGGCAAAAGTCTAACATAAAAACAGAGAACTCAAGAATAAATGGTGTATTGAGAATGCAAGAATTCCAACATTTAATGGACACCCATAAGACACCTGATTTCCTTAGCGCCATTAAGGCTATTTATACATCATCTTGTCATGGCATGTACCCCCTTAGATCTAAGAATGGAACCACACTTTTGAAGGACAATGAAGCCATTAATTTTCACTGGAACAACATTTTGAAGATCTTCTTAACTCCATGGTTGCAGATGAAGTTCTTGAGCAAATTCTTCAATAATCTTCTAGGAATGAGCTTAGAGACCCTCCCAATTTCCATAAGGCATACAATGCCATCAAGTAGATGAAGACCAACAAGGCAGCAGATCCAGATGGGATCCCCACTGAAATGTTAAAAGATTGTGGACCAGAGTTGATTCTGCAGCTTAGCCTCTTTATCCTTAAAATCTGGATGAAGGAGGAGATACCTAATGAACATTGTTGGACTGTTAACATTGTTTGGATCCCAGACTGTGGCCTCCCAAAACTGGTCTTGTTTTCTCAGCTAAAAGAAGGATACTGTAACATTGGAGGACAATGGAAACATTAGAAGGACTTGCTAAAGGATAACTTAAAGAAGTGCAACATTGACATTAACCCTTGGGTGAACTTGCCCAGGATTGCTCAAAATGGAGACAAATACTATGCAATGGCTCCCTGCATTTTGAATTTGCCTGCCGACAAGCTGAGGAGGAGAAATGGGACAGGAGGAAGGGGAAACTGGTTTCTAGTCTCCTGCTGTACCCAGAAACATCTGTCCTTGCTGTAACAGAACTTGTGGTTCAAGGGATAGGCCTTATCAGCCACCTGAGGATCCACAATTCCCACAGAAGAAGATCATACTTGGCAATGAGTGATTGCTCATCATCATCACTTGATACAAGACTCTCAATTGAAAAGATTTCAATCTAGAAAGAATGATATGTGCCAAGAGCAGATAGTTGAAGATACACCTAAGGTGGTTCTTAAGAACACTTACATGCTGCTGAGTAGTCTTCTGTCCAGTGGAGATGCTAGGCAAGTCAACTGAACCAAACAGGTCATGCTTGGCAGTCAAAACCAAAGAAGGAGAGCAGAGGGCAGGATGAGGGGGGAAGGTCTGGCTTTAACTTGTGTGTGCTTTGGAGTGTGCTGTGAATGCCAGCAGAGCTTGAGAGTGCAGGTAAAAGGGCTGGTGCACAGATCTTGTTGGTAAATGGTGGAATTGTCTCAATTATTATATCTGATGTCTTTTGTTTAAGGTGAACAGGACCTTTGTACACTTTGGGCCAGATTTTTTTTAAGAGATCAAAAAAGCTTCCTTTAGAGCACTAAAATGTATTGATTTTCAAACATGCTGAACCCACAGCATTATTTAATGTTCTTACAAGTCCTAAGCAGGAGGCTCATTAGATCTCAGAGTCGTAAGACTGTGTCCCTACCAGGAGAAGGAAATATATTTTGAGAGGAATCTTTCCCAATAAAATATAAGTTGAAGGACACAGTAGCAAGGAAATTTCAAGAGTTCAGCATTTCTTGTGAAACAACACGTTCTTACTTCAGGCCTTAGGGAATAAAAGATCTGTCGATCTGATATTCATGCTGAGGCCTTGTGGCACTTCCAGCAATGTTACTGCTTAAAGATAAACACTTCAACATTTATCCATCATCAGGAAAGAGCTGAGGCCTCAGTTAAATCTAAGCCATCTGGCTCATCTACTTTTAATTTTACCCCACTAGGCACCCTCTTAACTTCCCATCATCTTTTCCTCTTCTATTTCCTCCCTTCCACTTTCTTCCCTTATCAGCTTCTCTTACTTCCCTTCTCCTTTTTAGCTTCTGTTTCCTTTTTTTGCTTCTCTTCAGTTCCCCCTCAAAAATTACCTGCTGTGAAAACAATACTATATGGAAATTACTATTGGATATTCCAATACAATTGGAAATTACTGACTCCCCTGTGCACAAAATTTGGGGGGCGGGATATGGGGCATCAATTCTCTATAGATATTTCATGTACTTAGTTAACTGCAATGCCACTTTGGACTAGTAATGGTTGAATCTCAAGAACTGAAAGCTTCCTGACTTTTAGAAGCACTCATGCATTTGAATTCTGATAAATTCACCTGTTTGAGTAAGATTGTTCAAAATTTGCTTTCTCTGTACTGAAACAAGAAGTTGAAAAAGTCATGAGAGCAGACTCAGTTCTTGCCCATCTTCCCAGGATTTCTTCTGCTTTCTTGCTTTACCAGAAAAATAGTGCAAGAAAAGGAATACAAAATACATATATCAACATACAGCATCAGTTGCATATCTCCATTCAACCCTATCCTAAAGTACACTCTAAGGGTGCGTCTAGCCTGTCTACACTGGCCACGAGTATTTGCGCAAGAACATTGACTTTGCAATGTACAAAATCAGTGGTTCTTGCGCAAATACTCTAACGCTCCCGCTCAGGGATAAGCCCTCTTGTGCAAGTATTCTTGTGCAAAAGGGCCAGTGTAGACAGCCACGTTAATTTCTTGTGCAAGAAAGCCCGATGGCTGAAATGGCCATCGGAGATTTCTTGCGCAAGAGAGTATCTACACTGGCACAGATGCTTTTGCGCAAAAACAATTCTTTTGTGCAAAGGCACATGCCAGTATAGATGCTCTCTTGCGCAAATACTTTTAACAGAAAAACTTTTCCATTCAAAGTATTTTGAATCATGCCAGTCTAGACACAGCCTAAATGTATAGCAGCAAATATTCCAAATGTAATACATTAAAGGGAAATAATTTTCTGGTCACTATGGGCCTGGTGTAAAGCCCATTGAAGTAAATGGGAGGGTCCTTATATTAAACTCAGTGGGGTTTGGACTATGCAGAACACGAGAAATTTCCTTTGTCACTTTTATAAGCACCAAGGAGTGGCTTGTAGTCCATGAGAAATGTTGGTTTGAGTCTCTCCACAAAACTTGTCTGTGATTTGAGCTTGTCACAGCTTTTATGTAACATGAGGTGAGCCTTGGATGGCATGAAATCCTATAAACACCCCTCCCCTTCACCTTCCATGGAGAAACACAACACATATTTAAAATAGATTAGGTGTGGACTAAGTGCTCTGCGAAGAGCCAACATCTCTAATTGGCAGCTGCTGCTATTGCATGAAGGTTGATTAGAAATGAGAGAGTAGTAAATTCTCCACAGAAAGGAGCTGTCTGGTATTATTAAAAATTACCTACTTGTCTCAGATGTTCACAGCCTTTTTTCAGCATGAATTTAAGTTTGAAAGACCGCAATCCAAATTTATTATTAGCCAACAAAGAGTGTTTTTGGCAGAGATTTGTATAATATCAGAATGAACTATAAAGCAGGGGAAGGTGTAAAATGTCAAAGCAACACATGAAGGTGTTGTAAGATTATTCAAAGAACAGCCTTACTCCTAATGTTTTCTGGCAGTGATGCATGTGCTAAGTCACAGCAATATTTTGTTTTTCTTTAATAAAAAACACCCCCAGGCAGGAATGGGGAGAAAGGGACAAGCAGAGGCAGCAGTGGAAACAGCATCTTTAGTAAACAAAAAAGCCAATATTTTCAGGGACGAAAAGCCATTTGGAAGAACATTATCAAACAGTGAGGGTATGTCTACACTGCATACTCCTTATGGCAGCACGTAGAATACATACATATCCATATTACTGTGTATATTTGATGCTAATGAGACACTTCGGCATTTGCATGAACATGGCTGATGCTTTTTTCTGGCTCGGGGTTTTGCCGGAAAAGTAGGAATAAGGGATCTTCCGGAAAAGGGTTTATTTTCCACAAGATCCCATCTAGACTGTCACTTTTCTCCGGCAAAACCCAGAGCCGGAAAAAAGCAGCAGCCATGTTCATGCAAATGCCGCGGGGGATATTTAAATCCCCCGCGGCATTTGCAATTCCGAAGTGTCTCATTAGCATCCCTTTTACGGAAAAGGGTGCCAATGTAGACACAGCCATATAGTCTTGACTTTCTCCTGGTGATGTGACCATCTGCAAAATCTTCACTGAACTTCTGACTTCCTGGTAAACATTAGGGATCATCTTTCCAGGACAAATTTAGGATCAGAGTCCAAAAGGGAAAGTCTGAAGCTTCTGTGCACGTGACGAAGCATACCTGAGCACAGGGCTCTTAGTGGAAATATTGTGAAAAGTACAGCTGTTCCCCTGTTTTGGTTATAGTAAACTGAACATGGAAGAACAAGTAAACACTTTGTAGTATGGAAAGTAGAATTTGGGAGTAAAAGTGCAGACTAAGCTGTTGGTAAAGGGGAAATGAAAAGCTCTCAAAGGATAAACGTGGTCATTTGTTTTTTCCTAACTAAAGTTAGTATCAATAACAATAATAATAAAGTATCAATGTTGTAAAACTAGGAGCAAAATGCAGGACAATGTAGCACGTTAAAGACTAAGAAGATGGTTTATTAGATGATGAGCTTTCGTGGGCCAGACCCACTTCCTCAGATCAAATAGTGGAAGAAAATAGTCACAACCATATATACCAAAGGATACAATTAAAAAAATGAACACATATGAAAAGGACAAATCACATTTCAGAACAGGAGGAGGATGCGGGGGGGGGGGGAGGAAGGAAGGTAAGTGTCTGTGAATTGATGATATTAGAGGTGGGGAGAGTGGGATGTTTGTGAGTTAATGGTATAAGAGGTGATAATTGGGGAAGCTATCTTGGTAATGGGCAAGATAGTTGAAGTGTTTGTTCATTCCTTTTTGGAGAGTGTAGAATTTTAACATGAATGACAGTTCAGAAGATTCCCTTTCAAGTGAAGATGTAAAAGGTCTTTGTAGCAGAATGCAGGTGGTTAAGTCATTGAGAGAGTGTCCTTTCTGGTTAAAATGGCAAGAAACTGTTTTTTCTTTGTGATCTTGTCTGATATGATAGCATAGATTATATTTCTGGATGCGCAGGAATATGTGTTCTTGATCTTATAACTCACTTGGTTAGGTCCAATAATGGTATCAGCAGAATGAATATGTGGACAAAGCTGGCATGTGCCGAAAGTGTCCGTCTGCTATGTACATTGGACAAACATCTCAGACACTTCACCAAAGGATTAATACCCACAAAACAGATATCAGACAAGATCACATCTGACCTTTTACATCTGCACTTGAAAGGGAATCTCTCCCCACCTCTAATATCATCAATTCACAGACACGAAAGCTCATCATCTAATAAACCATCTTCTTAGTCTTTAACGTGCTACATTGTCCTGCATTTTGCTTCAGCTACCCCAGACTAACACGGCTACATTTCTATCACCGTAAAACTAGGAGTATATGAGAGGAGAATCTCAAAATTATTCTGCCTTTTTCCCCTGGTACTTCAAAAAACCTTTAAAAAGACATCCTAAATTCCTATTGACTACAGAATCAAACTGAGCCAGGGATCCAAAGGACTCAGGCAATAAAAAATTAATACATTGAGCCAGATTCTGATTTCTGTTATACCAGTGCTACTTAGTTACTCTATGGCTATCTAGATGATATGAGTTAGGCGAGCGATTTGCCTATTTGTATACTCAATGAGAACTACAGCAATATAAAAAATGGTGAGTATGAACATGACATGCCTCCAAAATCACTACCAGTACTACCAGAGCTAAGCTGCTATTTATATTTGCACTACCATTGAATTTGTGTATGTGTACACAAGCAGGATAATCTTACTCCTTGCTTATACTGAGTTGTACCCTGGATTCATCTCAATGCTACTGGGTACTTCTGACCATGATTCTACTTCATTGTCATCAAGTGAGTTTGAAACAAGCAGGATCAAGCTTTATTTCAATATACAATAAAACTCCAATAGTCCGGCATCCAATAGTCCGGCATTCCTGATAGTCCGGCATCAAAATGGCAAGAGCCTTGTGAGTGAGCTTTGGCAAAAAATGAGTCACAAGGTAACAGTGACAGCAGCTGAACTGAGCAAAAAGGGTAAAAAAGGCTTGAAAAAACTAAAACATTACAGTACACTGTATACAGTATGTACAATAAAAAGGGGTAAGAACACTTTATATACAGTATATAATGTATACAGTATATATATAGCCAGTTTATAGTACCTCCTGATAGTCCGGTATATCTGATAATCCGGCACCACCTAGGTCCCATAGGTTCCGGATTATCGGAAGTTTACTGTATCAGGATAACCAGAGCTGACAAAATGTTGAATTTAACAAAACTTTCCTACTGTGCTATCATTTTTATAATGAAAATGTATCACTGGTTATAGATATAATATAATACATGACAAATCAAACATTGTAGTATCTAAGCTTTGGGGTGTTTTTTACAACTGTAGTTCTTATGCAGGCTTTCAAATCTATATTAAAAAAGAAGCGATCCCCATATTATTTTTTTAAAGGTTTTATAATATTTTTCCTTGCTCTTTTAAAGAACCTTATAATTACAACCCTGCAAATCTGCAGCTATATTGGCAGGTATCTACTTCCTGGATGTGAATGCAGCTATCTGCACCTCAAATTTTGTACCTTAAACTCTGCAAATCCATGGATATCCACTTTTTATCTGCAGGGTGTGGACATGGAGGGTATGCAGAAATTACTTCCCTCTTTCCAAAGAGGGATGTAAATTAGACATATCAAAATTGCAAATGAAGCCGGGATTTGAATTTCCCGCACTTCATATGCAAAATCGCATCGTGCATTTTTTCAAAAAAATCTGTTTGAAAGTGAAACTGCAGTTTAGACTAAGTTCTTTCCAAAAGAAAAGCCTTTTTCAAAAATCCTGTACTCCTCAAAAAATGAGGTTTACAGGATCTTTCAAAAAAGGCTTTTCTTTTCGAAAGAACTGTGTCTAGACCACGGCTTCACTTTCAAAATAGCATTTTTAGAAAAAAATCCTGTGACACAATTATTGAAATGAAGCACGGAAAATTCAAATCCTGGCTTCATTTGCAATTTCAATGTCTAATTTACATTCCTCTTTCAAAAGAGGGATGTAATCTAGACATAGCTGGATAACCATGGCTCATTTTATACAGATACAGATGTGGATATAAACACAAAATTTTATATCCATCCAGGGTTCTACTTATAATGCCAGTAAATACAAATATTACTTGAAAATGGGACAATGCATGATGGAAGGCTCTCACTTTTGTCTAATTTGTCTATTAGATCATCTAAAACGTTTATTAAGAAAATAATTATAACCCTAAGGGTACGTCTAAACTACATGGCTCCGTCGACGGAGCTATGTAGATTTGTTGTTTTGGCAAAGTCAAATGAAGCCGCGATTTAAATGATCGCAGCTTCATTTAAATTTACATGGCTGCCACGCTGAGCCGACAAACAGCTGATCAGCTGTTTGTCCGCTCAGCGTGCTAGTCTGGATGCTCCCCTGCCGACATCAAAGCCCTTTGTCGGCAGCCCCGATAAACCTCATCCCACGAGGAATAACGGGGCTGCCGACAAAGGGCTTTGATGTCAGCAGGGGAGCGTCCAGACTAGCGTGCTGAGCGGACAAACAGCTGATCAGCTGTTTGTCGGCTCAGCGCGGCAGCCATGTAAATTTAAATGAAGCCGCGATCATTTAAATTGTGGCTTCATTTGACTTTGCCTATGTGTCTAATCTACATGCCTCTGACGACAGAGGCATGTAGTCTAGACACAGCCTAAAGGTTTGCAGAACATTAGGTAACAAAGATTCCTCCATACTCAAGTGGAATAAAAAATCAAAGAACAAGATTTTCATAGGGAGAGTGATGAGTGAATCAGCAGGTGGGTGTGTGGCAAACCTCTTATTTACATGCTAAAAGTGTATGATTTCTGAGTACAAGACCAGGTCTCATGCAAAAATTAAGGATTTTTAAAAGTCTTTGTGCATTCATATCTTTGCAAGTACATCCTTTGTATGTGTCTTTGAATTCGCATCCAATATGACTACGGTCAGCTAAATGGTCAAAACTATATGTTTCACCCATACTTTTTACATTTTCCAGTGACAGAATACATTTAGTTGGTTGTATGTAGAAAAGGGTCTGCTACATTGGTTAAATCACAGAGTTAAATTCCATAATCCAGTTGTCCATTTAAATCCATTTTGACAACTTTGCATATACAAAAAAAATCCATTACAAAAAGAAGAAAAAAGAATACTATGTTTTATAGGAGATCTTATATAAAGCATTCATGTTGCCAAATTTTCATAAGTGGTTCATGCAAAAATGCTGCTAAATGCCAGGTTTTCAGTTGCACTAAGCTTTACACTGCTTTTGTGGTTCCCTAATTCTGGATCTGGCCTGGAGCTAGTTCAGTCAGAGTGCTATTTAGAGCAGCCTCAGAATGACTTCACTGCTCTATTCCCAAAGAATGGATATTGGGAGTAGTGTTGCTTTCAAAAAGAATGGAAGTGGGGTAATGTACAGTTAGTTATGTCCCCGCTACACTAGATGATAATGTTTCTTGCAATCAGGGTTGAGAATCTCTTGCTTCTTCTAAGCTCTCTAACCTGTTGAAATGTGTTATGGCTGGCATAACATGAGATTTCCTAATTTATGTCAGATGGAACTTGGTTACATGCCATAAAACCTGAATGACTTCCTTCATTGTTAGGGAAATTATTCTTCTATAAACAAATATACTGATGAGGGGTACGCATACATGTGTGTAGCAATATCACGATAGTTTCTACAATAAGGCAGTACACCACATGAAGATAATTAACAAGTATGTACACTGGACACTCCGGGTATGTCTAGACCACAGGGTTTTTCAAAAAAAGTAGCCTTTTTTCGAAAAAACTTCACCTGCATCTAGACTGCAGCTGCGTTCTTTCGAAAGTAAATCGAAAGAATGCAGCAGTTTTTTCAATCGCAGTAAACCTCATTTTAGGAGGAATAACACCTTTTTTCAAAAGTAATCTTTTGAAAAAAGGCGCTGTTGAATGCAAACTGCTTTTTCGAAAGAGAGCGTCTAGAGTCTTTCGAAAAAGCGGCTCGCTTTTTTGAAAAATCTGCTTGTAGTCTAGAAGCACTCTTTCAAAAGAGGCTTTTTCCAAAGATTCTTTCAAAAAAGCCTCTTTCAAAAGAGGCTTGTAGTCTAGATGTAGCCTTCTAGGCTAGTGGGAGAGGCAACAGTTGGTAACTTTAAAACATACAGGCGTCAGAAATTTAATTTCCCCTAGGCATAGTTGTGTGGATAAGTCCTGGTAATCAAAACAGTAACATTTCATTTAGCTCAACATTTGAAGCAGGCCAAATTAAGGAGTAGTTGTTTCTACTAAAATTAACACACATTAAATCACGAAGAGATCGCAATAAGGCAGGACACTCTTAAAGTATTTCAATATTATGTATTTAATTAGGATCACATGAAAGTACTAGTTTTCTTTTAGGGAGATGTATGGGATAATTAATAGCACTGAGCTTCTTTCTACTTACATTAATGTAAATCAGATGTAACGGCACTGAAGTAAATGGAATTACAGCTGTGTAAATTTCAACACATTCAAGCCCAGGTGGAGATAAATTAGAGCAAAATAGCACATCTACTTACAGCCTAGACATGTGCTCTCTCCCCCTCTTCTTTCTTTCTCATTTCTTCTCAAATGCTGAGTCAAGAGAGGTATCCTTTTCTGCAGATGGTGCATCAGCGACACATACCTAAAGTGATGTGTATCTGGTACAAAAGTAATTTTTCTTAAACCAGTCTCAGAGCTGGATCTCTCCAGTGATTTGACAAAAGATGTTGTTGAAAGAGAATGGAGAGAGTAGAAAAGAAAGCCACTTGATTGGCTCAAATACTAAATTACAGTGGGAACAAAACTTATGATGACGTCACATGATCAAATGGAAGAACTGAAGTGAACAGTGATTATATGCTAGTATGTCATCCACTATACCAGGGTGGCCAACTGTTCAACCCCCACTCTGTCCTAGGCGCTGTCCACCTCCACCCTTTCCACCTAGGATCCTGCCACATCTCACCCACTCCACTAGGCCTCTCACACCCATGCTTCCCCCCCCCCCTCCAGTGTCTCCCACTGAGGGTATGTCTAATCTGAACTAGCTAGTCCATGCCGCGTGTAGCCGCGCGGCACGGGGTCCGAACTAGCCGGTATTTAAAAATGGCGCCGGCCGGCTTCATGCAAATGAAGCCCGGGAAATTCAAATCCCGGGCTTCATTTGCAACTGCGGATGACTACATTACCCCCGCTAGTTCGAACTAGTGGGGTAGTGTAGACATACCCTGAGAGAGAGTTGATCACAGGAGAAAAGGAGGAAAAGGAGAAAGAGGCACTGACTGGGGGGCTGTCCGTGGGCAAGATGTGCTGAGAGTGGTGGAGGGGAGATGATCAGGGCTGGTGACATATTGCTGTTGCTGTTTGGCAATGTGTATTGATAAATTCTGGCTCCTACTCAGGTTTAAGTTGGCCACCCCTGCACTATATAGTCACTTATCTTTTCCAGGGACAGGTATTTTTTTCAGAGGGAGGTGCGGAGGAATCATCAGACAATAACGAATGTCCATTACATGTTTTCTCGAGAGAGAGCATAATTTACATGACAGTCTCCAGTACGAGGCACTCTGACTTTCAGTGGCCTTTATGCAATGTGAAGATGATATTCATAAGAAATGGTTAGGGTCAGTGTTCCCTCAAGGCAGGGCTACTCAACTTTGGAAGCTCCAGGGGCCACAATGATACGCAAAGCACATGCCGAGGGCCGCAACTTAAGTGTGGTTGCATATATATGCAAATATATGCAAATAGCTTCTTTCACAATGATGGGCATGAATACAAAGATTAAGGCAAAACTGCACAACACGCAGTTGCAATTTAAGTCAGTTCTGCTGATATTAATAAAATGCAATATTTACCCAATTTCCACCCACGTGACAACACTTTTAATGAGCAATGACAGTCCAGGAACTTAACTACTAAAATGTATATCAACAGAAGACCATTATATTGACTACTTTTTTGTATTGATTCCCACCCATGGGCTGCATGTTGTTCCCTACGTAAATCCAAATTGCACCGCAGGCCACAAAGAAACTGGCTGCATGTGGCCTGCAGGCCACAATTTGAGTAGCCCTGCTCTAAGGTTTTCCAGCCATGAGTGGAGTGAGTTTTGGCTTGTACACCAATATTGAGGTCATGTGTGTTGATTTGGCCATGTGCCACCCAATATATTAACACACACATGTTCCAGGCTATGTGGCATGTCTCGTTACTGGCCACCAGTGTAGACACACCCATGTGGCAGGTCCCATTCTTAGCCCCTCTGCCATGTAGAAGCCCCAGCCACCAGAGCAGGCCTTTCTCCCTGCCACGTGGTCACAGCAGGTCTCAGCCTCTCACCTCAGCAGCTCTCTCAACATGCCATCTCAGCGGGCACTGCCCGCAGGAGCATCTGCCTGCCATCTGAGTGCTGCTGCACGGCTCTCCAGAGGAGGTGGGCTGGGGAAGAATTTTTTGTGCGCAGCCACGCCCCTTAGGGGAGACATTGGTTAGGACAGGAAAATGCAGGAGTGGGAGCAGGTATAAAGCTAGGAATATAAAAGTTGTCTCCATTGGCAGTCACCTTATGTGCGTTTAGCAAAATATTTTCCATACTCTCAGAACCTATAACCCCCCAAAAGCAGGAGGCAACAGACCTAAAGGAGGCAATGGATCTAATGGTGCCTTTATTTTAATGTGAGAAGAGGAGTTTTAGGCCCTCTATTTAAATATGTATTTATTCTCACTATTTTCCTTGTCAAAATTATAAGATGTAAAGGATCATCTTTAATCTGTAAGTGTTATAAATTCATCCTTTCAAAAGTAAATCACTTCATAGTAGACTGGGCTAAACATGTCCCTAGGGCTGAAACAATGCTTGCAATAATTTCTAAAGCATCTGAATACTTTTTAGAGTGTGAAGAAAAACATGTAGAGAAGATTAGTAAATATGTCTATGTTATAGCAGTGCTAGAAAATGCTGGAAGAGACAAGCCATTTTGAAACAAAACATCAAAAGATTTATGACACTCTCAAGGAGCAACAGAACCCAGTGCAAACACCTGGTCATTTTCTGTTCAGCTAATGCCCTTTCAGCACGTAGAGAGAGAAATTCCTATGTACAAAACATCACAAAAATGACTGACACATTTGAGAAGCAATTGAACGTCTGCTCTTTGACAAGCAAAATTTCACAATGAATTTAAATGTGAAATTCCACAAGATGAGTTGAATTCTTCATTCCCGCACACCAGGTTTTATGCTGGTGTGTATCTGTTGGAGTCCGTGGAGGTGTTATTGCAAAACTGCTTTAATAAAGAGAAGAATCAGAACCTATTTCTCAGATTCACTGAGGGAAAAATTTGCATAGTGAAACACAGATGTTTGGCTCAGCTCCCCTAATAAATCCCTCTTGTATTATCAAGAATTCACTTCTCTAAAGAGATTAGAGTTCTTAATGCCACCAGAAATAAGTTTCTCTGTCATTTAAAATGATAAGCCATTGTTTGTTGCATCTAATATATCTTATTTCTGAATATGGTGAAACCTGGGACCTGAATTCTGGTGTCAGCCTGTAATTTTCTTTGATTAAAATTGGTTGTAAATTATTCATGTTACTTTATATTTAAGGGGACCTAAAATATACCTGATTGTTGTCTCATTTACATCAGTTTTACAATAGTTTAACTCCAGCTCCATTGACATATATATGACTTACTCCTCAATTTGAGTACTAATTAGATAATAAAATAATAGAACACTGTAACTGGATGGGACATCAAGTTCAGTCCCCTCCCTCACGGCAGGCCCCAGTACCATCTAGAACATCCCTGACAGATCAGACTCTGTCTCAAAAACTGATGGAATATTAGATTATTTTTTTTGCAGTCTCAGTAATCCTTATGATTGACTGACCTCTGCCAATCTGCCAAAGAAAACTGGATCACCAGAATTACTTGTGCTCGAAAAGAGCTACTCAGCATGGGTGTGTCTATACTAGCCCCTAGTTCGAACTAAGAAGGCTAATGTAGGCATTCGAAGTTGCTAATCAAGCCCGCGATTTAAATATCCCACGCTTGATTTGCATCTTCCCTTCCAGTCGCCATTTTTGAAATTTACAAGTCCAGACTAACTGCCCACGTCTACACGCGGCAGGTACCCGGTAGTTCGAATTAAAGCCCTAGTTCAAACTACCTGTTAAACCTCATTCCAGAAGGAATAACAGGTAGTTCAAACTAGGGCTTTAATTGGAACTACCGGGTCCCTGCCACATGTAGACGCAGGCAGTTAGTCCGGATTTGTAAATTTCAAAAAATGGCGACTGGCCAGGAAGATGCAAATCAAGTGCAGGATATTTAAATCCTGGGTTCGATTTGCAACTTTGAATGCCTACATTAGCCTCCCTAGTTTGAACTAGGGGACTAGTGTAGACATACCCCTGGTATCTCTGAGAAGTATATTCTCCTAATACACATGTGTAACTCCCTTTGAACTTAATAGGATTAACTCATGCACAGTGATGGGGAAATATGCTACAAATAGGTTGATATGTAATTTACAGGATCTTCCATCTTATAGTATATAACAAAGGACTACATGGAGGATGTACTGAACCCATTGCTTGAAATACGACATTTCAAATTGAATCTCACATTATTATATTAGTGAGTATGATCAAGACATTAAAAAGAGAATCACAAGCATGAGAAACCCAGGTGCAGAATGCAATAACCTACATTCCAATAACTTGATGGCTACAAAGTGTGTGATTTAGAAGGCCACCCTCTCATCAAAGTGTGCATGTGGAGTGAGTCCCTCTCAGATCACTCCTTCTGGAATCATAGGTTCGTAACTATTAAGGGCAGAATGGTCTATTTTGATCACCTAATCTCACTACCTGCATACATAGATTTACACCAACTGATTCTTGCATCTAATGACAGCTTGTGAAGACTGATTCTCTTCTCACTTATATTCATGTAATTCAGAAGTAATTTCACTGAAGCTGAGAGATAATGGTGCAAAACCAGTTTAAGTAACAGCAGATGCATGCCTTACATCCTGCAAGGACCCTGCTGTTAATGTTTGTTTCTTAGTTACCAGCTCCAATAAGAATGGAACTGTGCTCGAGATCTTTATTACTGACAATGATTTTTTTTTATGACAGCACAATGGCTTGAATGTCAACATCATATGATCCACAGGTAGCATTAGACATAACTCTGGGAGTAGTACCAAGTCGATGAACTGCACTTGGAATGTTTTAGTAGGTTTTGCAAGTGACCATTGACTTGTGCTCACTTGTAGGAATATGAACATAGTCCGCTCTCAGTTGATAAACAGGAACTGGAGTATTTGAAAGTAAAGCTGACTAGTACTTTTTCAGACACACTAGAATATCACTTCTCAAATATTAAAAATATCTGTGAGCTTTTTAATTTGCCATGCAAAAACTAGTAAATAAAGCATCTCAAGAGAAATATGGTTCATACTGAAATGATCCTAGCATAAAAAATCTTAAGAAAAGAAATCAAGTGAGATGGGAGGTTGAACAGTACTCCAGAGGTGAAGAGGATGTGAACTGAGTCTCAATAGTGATCACCATGTAAATACTGTAAATAGAGATATTGTGACAGACTGGATCTTCAAAGAGGAAAAGATTTTTGAATGATACTTTAGTGAACTGAGAACACATAGACTTAAGGCTTGCAATGTAAAAAAGAAAGTCAGTATCCTGAAAAGTGGAGGTATAGAGGCATTAATTGACAAGAAATCTGCAAATATGCAAGTCAAACATTACACAAAAATTAGCAGGCTCATATATGATGACAAGGATAGAGCTGTAGCAAAACATGTGGGATGGAGTATTCATGAGGAAAGTCAAAGAATTATAAACGTGCATGCGGAGTTGAGTACCTTGGCTTTAGAAATATCTTTTTCAAACATGAGTAAGACAATGCAATAGAG
Organism: Pelodiscus sinensis; assembly: GCF_052426305.1. NCBI lineage: Eukaryota > Metazoa > Chordata > Testudines > Trionychidae > Pelodiscus > Pelodiscus sinensis. The sequence goes on along the minus strand of NC_143055.1, from coordinate 57,316,418 downwards.
AAGCTTGGACCAAGCAGATCCTCTGGACTTCATCTCCTCAATGGCCATATGCTAAAGAAATTTAGTAATAAGATTTAAGCCAAGCTGTTAGCACAAATGAATCCCAGATACGAGGGACGGTTTCTAATTGGTGGAAGTTAGCAGTTATTATTTCTCTTCTTAAGACTGTCAATGATCCCTGTTTTCCATGCAGCCAACAGCTGGTACCTTTAACTAGTCACCTTGGCAAGATAATGTACAGGCTACTACAAATGGGATAGGTATGGTGGCTTTTTTAAAAAGGGAAAATACATCACTCCTGTGGCTTATGGACTTGAGTGGCCTTCTGCCAGCCTGCTTACTGATGGCTTCCAATGAAAGAAACCACAGTCTCTTTGGGTTTCAATGCAGTATTTGATAAAGTTTGGAACAAGCTCTTGGCAAAACTCAGTGAGATGGGAAACTGAGGCAAAATGTGTTTCTGGCGATTTTTTTTTTTTTACAGTATAGGAAAATAACACTAAGACTAAAATGTACTTTTTCAAAGACAAAGCTGCTGAGGTCAAAAGTTCCTCATGGCTCAGTTTAAAATCCTCTTACTTTTCTGCTGTATCCCTCTGGACAGTCAGAATGCTTGAAATCATCTGTATACCTATATGAAGATGATATTGTGCTTCATAACATGAGCCATGAAATAGATACATTGAAGACTGAATTGTATGAGCACTTGTAAATTGTAACCACATGGGAAAAGAAACAAAAAATCTAGCTGATCAGCAAAAACAAAGTACAGTTACTTTGCTACAACTCATACAAAGTTCAACTACAGTACAAACTCGACAGTGGGTGTAGTAGGTATTACCACTGAGTGGAGTCCAGTGCACCTTGGAGTGATCTTGAATACACAGTTGAGATATGGCCCACAAGTCAGGAAAATGACAAAGTAAAGAAGAGATTGAATCTCCTGCAATGTATTGTCGCTTCCTGTTGTGGCTCATGTATTATAACACAGGAAACAACATCTTTTGATAGTTCATCCATGTGATGAGAATCTGCCCCACACTGGCCTAAGAAGTGTTAAATCCAACCCTGGCTGGCGGTATGGAGCCCACTTGAGGGCTCTGTAAATAATGGTTCCTGAGGAGAGAACAAACACTCACTCTCTTGTTCCAGCTATGAAGGAGGAGGGACCTGGGTGCCAGGGATCCTAGAGGCTTCCTGCGACAGAGCAGTGCTGGAGAAAGGGAGACAGAGCTGGAGAGCTCTAGGCTGACCTCACGCCCAGGTTGCAGGGCATGAGGAAAGATTTGAGAGTGCTAGGGCTACAGGGAGGCAGCCAGGATAGAAGAAGGCTGCCAATTATGAGTGGTCATTTCAGACAGCAGTTTGCCCCTGAGGCAGGAACTAGGTGGTGACTGGCAGTGGGTCACTGAGGCAAGGTGGGTATAGGGGGTTGGGAACTCTATGAAGGGAAGGACCCCAGAGTGTGGGGGCACTGCAGTAGGGCAGTACCCTAAGGGAAGGACTCCATGGTCTGGGAGTGACAAAGATCCTGATACAAAGTAGAGAATAAATAGGTAAAGCTGGTGAGACACCAGTCAAAAGGGGGTGCTCGAAGGCTGAATTGAACTAATTCCCCCAGTATCCAGCAGTATGCACTGTGGCAGTGTCTCATTACAATCCAACAGTGGAATATGCCTTACTTGTTTGTGCACATATTGCTCCCAGTGATCCTTGTAAGATCAACATTATGCAGTTATCTGAAGTTCACAACATAATGGGAGCTATAAGAGGCACTCCATTGGTAATTTAAACAAGAGTCTGATTTTCAACCTCTTAAGAATTGTGAAAAAAACCCAGCTATGTCAATATACAAATCATCTTTATACGCTGTGATAACAGCATCGCTGTTCAAAAATTGTAATGCTAAATCAAAGCTGAGACAATTGTCTTGTTTCAAAAGATGTGTAGAAACTCCTGAAAAAATGGGAGAATAGAATGGGTGACGAAATTGGTATGCCCAATGACTCCCTCACATGAATCTGTTAGCTTTGTACTCTTTAGTGGTAGCTTGGATAATAAAGTATGCTTCCCATTCACCCCATATAGTCTCAAAAGAAAAGGCATTATGAAAACAAAACAAACCAAAAAGATTTCTGTCCCCCAACCACTCTACGCTGAAACAACTGGTGCTCTTCTATCCAATTAATATTGAGGGGGGAGGGAAGAAGGGAATAAATTCTAACATAGTTGAGTTTAAAGGAAAATGTGTGATTGGCCACATAAAGGAAAACTGCAGAAAAGATTAGCCTATGGTATCAGTCAAAAGGCAAAGAGATTCACATGCATGCTGATAGCATGTGAAATAAACCTCTCCAGAATGGTGATTGTGGCGCCTTCATCCAAAGGTCTAATGGAAAGAGTACCAGAGAGAGCACTAATTCAGGACATTTCAGCTTAAATATATGGCTGAACTGAAAGCTAATCTCACTGCATATGGCAAGAAATAAACAGAACAGAAATAAGAGGCTGATGTTGTGAATGCTGACTCCCAGGCAACAATCCTTGGTTCTTTTAGAAGAAAGCACAACACTATTAATAATGAAATTCATAAGGAGGCTTTGAGAACTAGAAAGCTAGGTAATTAAGCAACATCTTAATGGATACCTTGTTACCTACCAGCCCTGTGCTTTTGGGAGCCAGGGAGTGACATTCATGGAAAACCACCCCCTCCCCCTTCCCCTAAGCCTTTGCTGGAATCAGACAAAGCTATGAAAAGGCCGGGGCAAGACATACCTAAACTGCTTCAGACAAGGGTGATACAATTAAGGAAACACCCCAGCCTCATTTACATTAAAGATGGGACAGAGGGACATCTCATTAGCATACAGAATGGAGAGCAGCTCTTCCAAGGCAGGACCTGCAGTGAACTATGGGACACCGAAAGCAGAGAAGCACTGCCTGATGGGAAATCCCTGCTCCAGATGCTAATGAACCCAGGCCTGCTCACACCCAAATTAGTCATTATCAGACTAATTCTAGTAACGATCCTATTGACATCTAAAATACTGAAACTGCCTAGTTGCATTGTGAGTTCGTACAAGGAACATCACCCATAACCAGGGGTGATCAGTCTCTATTGTCTCTCCTCTTTCTCTTTGAACTATCCCTATAAAAACGCCTATCTTTGTCCCAAGAAAAAACTGTTCTGATACCTGGAATTAAACTGCATCAGTTCCATTGAAACTTCTTCATCTCGGCTACGTCTACACTGGCCCCTTTTCCGGAAGGGGCATGTAAATTTCAGCAGTTGTCGTAGGGAAATCTGCGGGGGATTTAAATATCCCCCGCGGCATTTAAATAAAAATGTCCGCCGCTTTTTCCGGCTTTTAAAAAAGCCGGAAAAGAGCGTCTAGACTGGCCCCGATCCTCCGGAAAAAGTGCCCTTTTCCGGAGGCTCTTATTCTTACTGGGGTGTTTCCTTACTTCAAAGTAAGAATAAGAGCCTCCGGAAAAGGGCACTTTTTCCGGAGGATCGGGGCCAGTCTAGACGCTCTTTTCCGGCTTTTTTAAAAGCCGGAAAAAAGCGGCGGACATTTTTATTTAAATGCCGCGGGGGATATTTAAATCCCCCGCGGATTTCCCTACGACGACTGCTGAAATTTACATGCCCCTTCCGGAAAAGGGGCCAGTGTAGACGTAGCCCTCCTGTCTGATCATGCTGGGGGCTCTGTTCTGCTTGTCTCCTGCCCTCTGGACCCCCTGGCTACCATCATCATCTGGGAACCCCGATCAGTGCAAGCTCCGTGGAGTGGTGAGGTCTTGGTCTCTCTCTCTCTCTCATCAACTATCTCTCTAAGCATAGCTTCCTGACCCTGCCCTATGTAAACTGTTATATGGTTACCTAACATTTGTAATCAGTTTCAATTTAGATTTAATATTGTAACTTTTTTATATCTATTCACTAATCGGAAATAAATCACTTTCATTGTTAAGCTGGTTGCTTCTCTCTCTTTCTTTCTCTTTTGCTCACTCTTCCTTAAGGGGTGTTGTTTTGGCTTCCCCATTCACTCTGCAACAACGCTTCTTGTACCCAAGCAAAAGATCCCTGTAGTGCCCAAAATCCTGTGGGGTTTGCTAATCGTGTGGTTTACCAGTGAATGACTGTGGTGTGAAAGTGGAGATAGGGGGTGCTGAACCTGGGGGCTTATGAGGATGGCAGCTTAAAGTGCTGTTTAATCCAGCCCACGGAGTCCAAAGGCACATGAGGGTGCAGTGTGGCATTGCTGTGAAACCCAGCCAGTTGAGTCCAGGGACATATGAGGGGGTCAGCTTGTGAGTGCTGAGTACCCAGTCCTCTCAGACGTGCTCTGATTAGTGGTTATGAGTGTCTGTGTGTGTTGCCAAGGTGGTAAGAACCCCATCCTGAGGAACCTAGTTCCTGCAGGAGAGCTCCGGTGGGAGGGGGAATTGGCAGCAGGGAGAATTCAGCTCCATATGAGAGCACAAGTAAACACAAACAGTACACTGATAGAATTGTTAACCTTCCCCCAGTCCCATAGGTGTAACCCTGATAAATGAACATACCCCAGAGTATTGGGCAAATCTGGTAACAACCTTAACATATTGGTATGTAGAGGTATGAAAATCAATGGAGATGAGACCAAAATGTATATATTATGTACATTGTGTTGGGAGCAGGCTCTGCTTTCCTTACAATGTTATATTCAGAAGGATGGGTAGATGTTAACGTTTTTCAGCTTGAAAGGCTTTTATCCAAGGTGTTCAAAGCATCCTGTATGAGTTGCCAAATTCATTCTCGCAGTTCATGACTTGTTTTGAATATTAGAGGTGTTCTTGTTGTCTCATCCCACAATAGTTAAGAGTCAGAAGTTGAAGGGTAGTCAGCATTTCCAAAAAAGCAGGCAATGGCAGTTCTGGCCACTTGTACAAGATGTATGGTATGAGACTGCAGTATTTAGCACCAGAATTTGCCTTTCTTGCTCACCGTATCAAGTAACATCCTATTCTGCTAGCAGTTACATTGAAGTCAGTGGGATTGCACAAGAGGTTCAATTAAGGCTGGTGGATTCTGATGTTCTAGTCCCCTTTCCTAACATTAAGGCACTGAATTGTAATATTATATGCATTAATAGAAGAAACAGAACTCAAAATGGCTGCATGAAGAAACAAAATAATCTAGTTGAATATGTGTACCTTGTTCCTCCCACCCATACCAGTAGTAGGTTCTAGAGTTAATTTGGTTATGTTATCAGAGCACCATGGTAAATAGAATGAAAGAAGTACCAAAAATCTCCCTTGAAATTATTTTAAACTTTGGGGCAAATCATTCTTCTTGGGAAGGCATGGGGATACCAGAAATTATTTTTTGTGTCAATAGGTAATAATACAAACTGCTTTGGGACTGTTGAAATTTCTTTAGGTACAACAGGTAAGTGAAAAATGGAGCTTCAGTCTTTCCTTGCTATTGGTGAAAAATCAGTCTCCTTTCTTTGGAGGTTGCAGTCAAATCCTTCATCCTAGAGTTGTGAGGGGTGTGTAATCTGTTTGTGCTATGTAAAATGATTTTATTTTGAAAAGTAAAAATAAAAAGATGCTGACTTTGTATAATGAGGGGAATTTTACCTACCATCCCCCATAAAAAAAATCTGAACAAAATTCTATTAATACATTAAAAATCATACAGGCTTCCAACAAACATCTAGCATATTCTTAGGAATGAATATAATATTAATAATGAAAGTGATACAACATTAATCCCCGTTGCTTCACTTGGCTAAAAGAAAAAAATAAGGAAGCTGAGTGTTTTGAGGGTAAACTAAATGCAAACACTGCTCACATGCAGTTTCAGCTCATTATGTCATGCAGAGTGCAGAATAAAAATGTCAATTGTGTACAAAAATACCACATTGAAAACCAAATGGATTATAATGTGCTTATTTTTAAAAGAATAAAGGCTGCATTCAGTTCTGTTTTGTACTAGCTGTAGTTTTATCAACTAACATCTTCAGACTTTTCTGATCATATTTATAAAAAATTATTATTGAATCAAATTTAAGTGTTCCATCCAAATGCAGTTTTCTGAAATGCTTTCAAGTTGTGCAATGGCAAAATTAATTTAAAATCTTTACTAAACCATTGAAATATGGTTTGGTAGCTACAGTTCTGTTGCTTTAAAAAATAAGTTATCGAAAATTATACTTTGCCTTTTATTGACATTCAGACTTACGAAGGATGAAGTTTACCCTTTCAGAGGATCAGAACAAGGCATGGTCACTAACCAGTTAATTTTCACTAAAGGTATGTCTACACAGATGTGAACTCTCTTCATAGTCTAAAATAAAAGAATTAATACAGTTTAGTAAAACTCATGATGTTATTCTGAAATAATATAGTCCGTGTCTACACTACAAGCCTTTATTTTGAAATAATGTTGAGCCGGACGACTTCTTACTGCATCTCCTATAATCCTCATTTTATGAGGAGTAAGAGAAGTCGAAGGGAGAGCGTTCTTCCTTTGACTTCCTGCATGCATGTAATTGTGGGCAAAATTTGACTCACAGTCCTTCAGTAGAGTTTTCTTGCTTCTTCTAGCTATAACTCAGAAACATCCTCTGGCCCCTCAGCATGAGAGAAACTTCTCCAGCCTCCCTCCTCACTTTCTCCAGAGGATGAAGGCATGAGTAGGGTTCCCCAACCCACTCAACTCCCTCTCATCTTGATTTATTAATTAACTACAAAATCCATGTCCCGAGACTCCCTTATTTACTAGTTCTTCAGTGTTCTAACTTGTAATACTTTAGGGTTTATTGCAGTGGTGGGCAACTTGTGGCTCACAAGAAATTTGAATTACTGTTGCCCATGTGCAGGGTTGCCAGATTCCACTGCTTTCTGTCCACATATTTTTTTTCCAGACAGTATTACTAAAGTGTCACACATGTAAAGGAAGGGGAGGTGGATTGAGGTGCATTCTGATTACACACATTGACTTTGAGAGCCAGGTGCTCCCTCTACATCCAGTCAAAATGCTGCTATAGTTCAATTGGCACAACCCACACATTTTGGCTACGTCTACACTGGCCCCTTTTCCGGAAGGGGCATGTAAATTTCACTAGTCGTCGTAGGGAAATCCGCGGGGGATTTAAATATCCCCCGCGGCATTTAAATAAAAATGTCCGCCGCTTTTTTCCGGCTTTTAAAAAAGCCGGAAAAGAGCGTCTAGACTGGCCCCGATCCTCCGGAAAAAGCGCCCTTTTCCGGAGGCTCTTATTCCTACTTTGAAGGGCACTTTTTCCGGAGGATCGGGGCCAGTCTAGACGCTCTTTTCCGGCTTTTTTAAAAGCCGGAAAAAAGCGGCGGACATTTTTATTTAAATGCCGCGGGGGATATTTAAATCCCCCGTGGATTTCCCTACGACGACTAGTGAAATTTACATGCCCCTTCCGGAAAAGGGGCCAGTGTAGACGTAGCCTTTAAGAACACAAACACAGTTAGCATAACTACCCTATCCTGGGAGACCGTCTTGGTTATGACAATCTTGTGTCCTACTGAGATGGAGGGCCCACCCATGCCACCCACTCAGTAGTCTAGGTTGTCCACCTCTGGTTTATTGCTTATCTTTACCTTCTCCTCTTCTATGGGAGTAAAAGTTCTCCAGGTGACTCTTTTAGCTCTTTATTGTAGCCACATTGGTTCCAGGATATAAGAGAGAGGTGGCCGAGGCAATATATTTTATGGGACCATCATCTATTTGTGAGAGAGACAAACTTTCAAGTTCTTCTTTAGGATTGGGAAATTAACTTAGTGTCCCTGTTAAATACAAGGTTTGAACAGATTGTTTAGCATAAATAATTAACCCACATTTCCAAGGGACTGTTCAAGCTGGAATGGACTGATAAAACCTCCAATCAGAGAGAGGAAGGATGGAAGGGAAGCAGCTGGGTGGGTTGGACCCCATTAAGAGGTTTCACACCAGGATTTTTAATGTCTGGCAAAAGCTACAATGATCCAGCATCCTGCCTTCCAACCCACCTTTTAAGATCCATGGGTCATTGCTGTGCTTCATTCAGTGCACTAAATGCTCTAATGGCAACTATGTGCGCTGTCATCTTAGGGTAGCACAACATGCCTCAGGTGGCACATGACCATTGCTCATCACCATATTGGGTTGGGTGGTTGGACACTGATGAGGGGGAAGTGCCATGTGAACACTGAAAACCAGGAAATCACTACATTCCCAAATGAACTCACACAGATATATGATAAAAGGAAAAAACACCACATTACCAGTAGGTGAACACTTCTCACAAAGTGATTGCTCTATGTTTGATCTCTCAGTGTATGTCTACACTTGCCCCCTAGTTCGAACTAAGGAGGCAAATGAAGCTTACTGAAGTTGCTAATGAAGCGCGAGATTTAAATATCCCGAGCTTGATTAGCATATTCGTGGCCAGTCGCCATTTTAAAAAGCTGGTAGCCCGAATTAACTCGCCGCGTGTAGATGCGGTAGTCCGATCCAAAACCATTCCCTCGAATTAACTGTTACTCCTCCTTCCCTCCACTCAGCTGCTCGTCTCTCAGAAATTGTAGGTTGTTTTTTTCAGAGACCTTTTTGGGACAGGGATGACTGCTATAGTAGCATGTTGCTGCTATAGTTGTAATTAGATCAATTAGATAATGTTTTCAGAGTGAAAGCATAAAATGAGTTGGAAAGGGTTTAATTTTAATTATTACTTATTACTTTACAACCTAATGAGAAAATCCTGATGTCATTAAAATAATAGATTTGGGTACAATTCCTCTTGTTTGGTGTCCTCTTCCCATTATAAAACTTCATTAATTTGTTTATTAGGGTTAAAGCTATTTCTGAGAGTCTCTTTTTTGGGAAGATTTCTAAGTAGTACATTTCAGGGCATGTTGAATTAACAATCAATTATGTTTCACCATCACCCCACCTGTTGCTTTACTGGATATTTACATAATCATCTGTAAGTCTTTTGTTTAGGACCTAAATTGCGAACCTCGGCAAAACTTGTAGACAAAATATTTTACATTGTAGTAGGCATAAGGAATGTTTAGTCTTCAGATCCATAACAATGCAATACAGAGAAGGAGGGAGCATGGTAGAAGATTTACAGTACCTTTATTTTTGTAGCATGACAAAAAGTCCCCAGGCCTGATGGAATATGTAGGGCTGTTTTCTTCATTTAATGGAAACTTATACAGTGAGATTTCCCTGAGCTGCCTCAGGATATCAGCCACAATTTAAACTTGTGCTTACATTTTTTCCTCACATATTGAAAAATAAACATTTATTTCTGAATAGTAAGCAGTACTATAGATCTTTTCTGAATACAAACTGCCCCCCCCTTAGCAAAACGGAACCAACGAAGTACCAAAATTTCAACAAATCTTAGTAAGCGAAATCATATCAATTTTTCTAGTAGATCTATTTATAATGGCAAAAAATCATTTCAATAAAACATGAAACAGGCTATGGAAACTATTTTGTATAAAATAAAATAATTTATTAACAAAGTAAGCAGTATTTTCTCATGTTTGTCTCAATTCAAAATTATTTCTGTGTGTAAGGATTTCTGTATTTACATTTTAAAACTCTCACACATGCAAGGGCTATAGAATAATGTTATTTTATGTATCTGAATGTTTCCTCTGGCCTTTGATTGATAGAAAGTTGGAAGAATCTCACAAATTTCAATAGCCTTTCTTTAAATCTCCAGCTGTTTCAATAGGCCCTCTCATCTTAACTGGACTAGTTGCTAATTACTACTTTTTATAATTTACTGATCAATTTTGACCTCTGATATATATATATATATATATATATATATATATATATATATATATATATATATATATGAAACATCACAGAAGAGAAAGGAGTTACATAGTGTAGCAAAGATGAGAAATTAGCCCTACAGTATATATTTTAAGTTCTTAGTCAATATTACCTATTTAATCAGCACAACATTCTTGTGGGATAGATAAATTTCCATTTTGCAGTTCATCATATTAAGGCACTGAGATGTGAACATCTATTTTAAAAACTAGCCTGTCATTCTGGGTACCCTCATTTTTTTGAGAGGTCAATGTGTGACAGACTGATTTTAAGGGTCAGAACACCCAAAAATCGAGCTGAACTCAGTGAATGTTCTGGGTGCTCAATATCTTTGATTATCTGGTTTTAGTATCCAAAAATGGAGGTACACAGAAATAATGGACACTTCTAAACATTTTGGCTTATTTGATCTGAAGCCACAGAGGAGTTAGTGGCAGAGCTCAGATTACAATATAGGAGTTATACTTTTCATTTGTTTCTCCTGCTGATATTGTCATAGCATCCCTATGGAGCTATTTGCAGTACCTGAGACAAAAAAGTCAATAGGAATCTTTACTTTTAGGACTGGATATGGACAACTAAGACTAAGTAGAATAATAGAACTGGAAAGAACCTTGAGAGGTTATCAAATCCAGTCCTCTGAACTCATGACAGGACCAAACACCATCTAGATTATCCCTGACAATGTCAAACCTCTCTTAACAATTTCTACAACAATTTATTCTAATGATTATCCATGCTGACAGTTATGAAGTTTTTCCTGATGTCCAACTTAAAATTTCTTTGCCACAATCTAAGCCTATTGCTTCTTGTTCTTTCTTCAGAGGTTAAGGACAATAATTCTTCTTCCTCCTCCTTGTAACAATCTTTTAGGTACTTGACAGTTGTGATCATGTCCCCTCTCAAACTTCTCTTCTCTCAAACTAAACAAACCCGATTATTTCAATTTTCCCTTATACGTTATTTTTTTTAGACCTTTAATCCTTTTTTCCAATTTGTTCACATCTTTCTTGAAATGTGGCATATAGGATTTGACGCAATATTTTTGCTGAGGCCTAATCAGTACAGAGTAGAAGAAGCAACACAAATTTGTGCACAAAACTTTTTCAAGTAATCTCAAGCCAAATGTTGGGGGTTTGAGGTACTGAGGTTTTTATATAATGTTGTTCATTTTTCGCATATATTCACTTGGTTCCGAAACTCCAGGGCAGGTATTTGAATCCAAGAAGATACCAACTATATTTGTAGAATGATTGTTCTTTCTGATACGCCTATGATCCAAGAAGCATTTGAAATATTTTCTTTAATCATAATTGTAGTGTAAAGATGTCCCTTTTGGGCTTGACACATCACTTCTTAGGACATTGGAAATCCTCACATAGAACCTCATTCAAAGCCTACTGAAATTAATAAAAAAGGACTCTAACTGGCTTGAAAGTGGTTTAGATCAATCACTTAGGCCCTGAATCAAGAAATCATTTCTTTTTGGAATAGCACATATATAATTCCCATTGACGTTTATGGGACTGAAGAACATGGTTATTGTTAACAACATGTATACGAGCTGTCCTGAATAAGGATGGGCATATGCCTAATGCTTTTCTGAGTTGAGGCCAAAGGCAAATCTTCTTCCTTTGAAGCTGACAGCAGTGGGCCTAAGGTCTAATCCACAGATAAGTACTGATCAAATAGCAATATATGACCATTCAAATCTCTCTTTTTTTTTCTAATATTGTACATGTTCATAAGGTTAATAACATACAAGAGTCTTTCTGAAATGTAAAGGAACTATGGTTTTGATTTACAAGAACCTAAAAATATAAAATGCTTCAATTGGACAGAACTTTATTTTGTCAGAATTCATAATATTATTTTATATCAGATTTGAATTACAATAACAGCAAGTGGCATGTACGTTTTTTAAGTTACTCAGTTGCAAAACCAGGGGATTTGATGAGATACATATTTGGCCTTAAGGGAAAAACTGTGTAATTTTTCTTAAGAAGTTCTGAAGTGCAAAGTAGTTTTCTCAGCTGTTACCATGAAAGATAAAAAATCACTTTAAGGTAAGAGTTTACAAATAAAAGAAAGATCAATTTAAATGTAAAAAACACTACCAACACACTACCAGTATGGTTGCTGAAGAATACAGAACACAAATGTTATAATTAAAAGGGGAAATCATTCTACTTTTTCCAGGCATATGTGGTTGAACTAAATAATTCATCTCCCTGATTAATTGGCTGTTTGATGTGAAAGGTTTAATACATAGATTATAAAACAGTAGGTGAATACAGTCTGAGAAGAGGATACAAAAAGTAAGAATAAATGAAATCAGTTATTCATTTTGAGCCCTTGTGCATTCTGCAGTCTTCAGTGTCAAGAGACCTTTTAAAATCTATACATAATACATCGTATTAAGGTATTTCTTGGTGTTGCTTGCCATGGAATCACACCCTGCTTATTGAACCTGACACCCACAAATAGAAGTTGCACACTCCATTTCATACTATAGAGTAGGGATGTAACAGTATAGTCTATTAACCGATTAACCAATAAACAAAGGCTTATAAGTTAATGCTGGTCAACAGCCTGGCTCAGTCCTGGCTTGTGCCATGTCTGGGATCTACCCCTGGTGTGGTTCTGCATTTAAAATATATTAGGAGTTGGGTGGGCAACCAACCTGACTCAGTTCCAGCTTGTGCCAGGTCTGGGAGCTCAGACTTCCCCTCCCCCTCGTCAGGGGCTGCTGCCACCCTGCACTGATGCCTCTGCATCAGGGCAGCAGCATAGGGCAACAAGCAGTCAGTCTGCAAGGGAAGCTAGTTTTTAAACCGACTCCCCACATGGACCAGCTCCCGCCTGGTACCCCATGCTGCTGCCTCTGATACAGAGGCAGCAGTGCGGAGTGGAAGGGAGGGTTCAGGAGTGGGGCTGGAGCCTATAGAATAGTCAAGTACCTGATAAGAATTCATGAGGTTAATGGACTATTCAATTAACCGCTATTTAACATCCCTACTATAAAGTCATGATGTATCAAGATTTTTAAAATGATGTGTAGTATTACATTGCTTTATTATTCAAAGCTCTAAATTGAAAATATGTAAGAAAATGAGAAGCAATATTGTAATATGTGATAGAGGTGGCTTTATATTTTGTAATCAATTTATTTAATTAACTTCTCCTCTCCAAATGATCTGCAAGCAGGACATCATAATCTCAGATACATTGATTATTTGAAATTATCCACTAATTTGTGCAAATAATTCTTATTATGACCGGGCTACAGAAAGAGTTGTTGATATTCAGAATTATACATCTGAATTGCTGTGTTTGGACATAAGTTATATAATATATTTTGTTTCCTGATACTCTCAATAGTTAGAATTATGTTTCTAGTGCAAACACTTGCAATTATTATATGAATTAAAAATGTGTTTTCCTGAATGTTCTGCAGAATTTCTTTGAACATAAATTGTTTTAGTAACTATTCTTTATAGGAAATTTACTTGCTAAAATATCTGCAGGAAGTGCAGTTGAAACACATTCATTCTATTTATTGAATAGAATAAATATTTGTGGAAAATATTTTTCCAATGTTAATTTCTGAGGTATTTAAATGACTGTGCCTATTTAGACCCTAAGATTCTCTGATGAATCCACCAAATAAGAGTGTGCTTACAACTGCTTTATGTTCTGGGATTCAATAGCAGAGGCCTAACCTTTCCCCGACCCACAAAAGTTGCATAAGGTTTGAATTGTTACAGCACACTTTAAGAAGCAAGGGATTTAAAAAAATGCTTCATATAAAAAAAGGTCTCAGAAATTATGTGTATGGAATGTGTGTCGGATGATAAACATATAGGACTTGGCACGGGTCTGCATTACCACAGTTCCAAGCTGTTAACACCTAGTTCAAAAAAAGATAAGAATATTGCTGAAGTAAGTAGAAATTCACAAATCATCGCCTTGCTTGCTCAGAACTGATGAAAGCTGATGTTCAATTCATCTACATAACTCATTAGAAGTAAAAGACTTGTTTTAATAGCTTTTTGACTGGCAATCAATATTTCTTTAATTTTACATGGATCAACTTGATAATGCTAGAAAAGGCACATAGCAAAATGCTAGGTTTTTAAAGGGAGCACAGCTTATCTCTCTCACACAAATCTCTACTCTCCCTCATCCCTCTATTCACAAGAATGCACAATGTTGGTAGCCATTCCACAATGTTGTCTCCATCTATACAGACCAAAATATGTGTATTCAATGAAGAATTACTTGTAAATTAGCTCACAGTTCTTGAGGTATTTAAAGAGATAGCACTAAGATAAGAAAAAGCTGAATACACCAAGATATTGGATAACAATAACAGTGATGGGCTGAGGAGGTTATGTTTAAGCTTTTTTAAACCCCACAAATAGAAACTTGGGTTTGAAAAACCCAAACCAGGATGAAATGATTGTTGGGTTCTATTGCACCAGAACATCCTAATTTTGTGAGGGAGCAGGTGACTTGTATTTACCTATTTTTAGTCCAGTATACAGAGTCAACATAGAACAAATAGAGACACAGGTAAACAGACACTTATGAAAAGCACATCAATGTGTGTGTGCAGGGGAGGAGGGGATGGAGGATTCAGAATCAGCATTTGCAGGACTGCAAAGTTCATAGTTGCAGGCCTACACAGTTTGGAGTATCTTCAATCAGAAAGGGAGAATATTTGGTTTCTTTCAAGTTACTAGCCCTGCTCCTTGCAAAGGTTAGCCTTGAATATGTGAAGTTGGGTATAAAACAATGCAGGCTGATCATGGGGGTTGGAAGTTTTTCTACAGATCACAGGCTATATTCAAAGTCCTTTCTCAGCCACCCCAGGCTGAACCTTTGTGGGGCTTGTGCTGTACATATCTTTTGAAACATAAAATGATCAAAAGCAACTTTTGCTCTTCTGTGACTCAAGAGGGACTCTCAAGATTTTTTTGCTATCAGTAGAACATGAACTGTCAAAAAGCCTTACATCTGACAGTCTGAATAGGAGTGCAATAAATAAAGAAAGAAGAAATACATAGGAAGGTCACTTTGAAACACTGAGCTGCCTAATGTTTACAATAATTTATAACTTGACTGGGTTTATGTTTAAAAAGTTTATAAAGTACTTAGGTTTTCTAAATTAAAACAAAAACAAAAAAAAACCCAGGCCCTTTGCCTGGAGGAAGGAGTTTTACAAGGTACAGTTTAGTGTGGAGGTCAAGGAGGTCTCCCCAGAAGGATTTGGCAAATGAGTCTGGGAGATGAGCAAGGAGGGACAAATGGTGCCTGTTCCTCAATAATTTTTCATGCTTTTCCTTTTCCTCCTCTGCTCTTATACCCTTTATATAATTCTTCCCATTTGCCTTTTCTCTACCCTAGCTCTCAGCCTCATCTTCATTTTGCAGTCTTTCTCCACTACCTTTATTCAACCCTTCCCACTTTCATTACCAATTATTTGTCCTACCTCTTCTCTTTTTGATTCTCACTTCCCCACCTGTGTCCCTATGAATGTTATTTTACAATCCTGAACTCATCTTTGGGGTAGGGGAGGTAGCCAACAGAGCATGGGGGACCTCTGATCTGCTCGGTAGCTGACTGCATGTGGTGGAGGTGTAGGTGAGCCAGCTTGCCTGGCTTATGAAATGTGTTTCTATCAAACACTGATACGTCCAATTTGATCATTATAATGAGCCGTCTCTTGCAAATTGATTCTTTCCTTTTAGAGAGAGAATGTGTGATAATTTTTTCTTTTAGGTTTTTGATCGACAGGAATAGGTTCTGTGGTTCAATAAGTCTTATAGCTGGTGACACTTTTACCCAGATGACAGCATTATCAATTATTTAATATTTGTTTATCTGTTAAGCATGATAAGCTCACTGCTGAATGAAACACAACTCAAGCAGCATTGGTTTCCCAGATCATTGAGTATTTCCTTGCTTTGAAACTCTAACACAAGTTAATCACTCTTACTTTCTTTTCTCCTTTTTGTTCTCTCCACTCCATTTTTCATATTAGTGGGCCTTGAGGATAATTGGTGGTATTTATGCCCAGAGAAAAGGTTTACACAGAGTTTCTCTTCAAGAATATGAGCTTACTTTTCCTGCTTTAGTTCTAGAAGTGAGTAAAATTATGACCCAAAACCTTACCACATCTTTGGCAGGACCAGAGCCAAACCATTTGAAAGTTGAAAGTTTCTTTTAAAAACACTTTGCACTATTTTTCATGTTTTCATATCTCTCTGCTTCCTGGTCCCAGAAATGGAAATGCTGAAACCAGAAGTGCGTGCTGATGGAAGTATTATGAAAGAGCTTCACCTGACAAGAATTATAACTCAGCTTCATAGATATTTACGTTTGGGTTTTGAGGAATTCAAATAAAGGTCAGAACCTCTGGGGGATTGATTTTCAAAATCTTAGCAGAGCTAGTGCCACTGTGTAGACAATGTGTGTGTATATTTGGGTGGTCTGTTTGTGTGAACAGCTGTCTTTCTCTGTCAGTCAAAGTCACAGTGCATTTAAGCACCCAGGTTAGGTATCTAATGGGATACATGGGCATATGCATATCTTATTTGTTTCCCTAAATTGCCATAAATATTAAGGAAAATTAGATGTGCAACGATGTATGTAGACTCCAGAAAAATTAAGTTCTTAGGGTATGTCTGCACTACAAAGTTAATTCGAACTAACAGACATTAGTTCGAATTAACTTTGATAGGCGCTACACATACAAACTGCTAGTTCGAACTTAATTCGAACTAGCGGAGCGCTTAATTCAAACAAGGTAAACCTCATTCTACGAGGACTAACGCCTAGTTCGAATTAAGTAGTTCGAATTAAGGGCTGTGTAGCCACTTAATTTGAACTAGTGGGAGGCTAGCCCTCCCCAGCTTGCCTTGGTGGCCACTCTGGGCACCACCAGGGAAACTCTTCTGCCCCACTCCCGGCACCGGAGCCCTTAAAGGGGCACGGTTTGGCTACGGTGCCCATGCCAGCTGCAAGCCTGCCAGCACCCAGCCAGCAGACCCTGCACCTGGCACGGCACGAACCAGCTACCCACTGCCACCCAGCCCTCCACCTCTTCCCAGGACCAGGCTGGCGGCTCCCAGGAGCCTGCCCAGGGCCGCAAGAGGCGGGCGCCCACCTGGTCTAGTGAGGACATCGTGGACCTCACCCACGACCTCCGCACTAGGCACAGGAAAGTGTCCGTCTAGGGCAGGATATCTGCCAGCCTGGCCACCCAGGTGCAGGTTTGCATGAAAATCAAGGTGGTCCAGTGAGACCCCCGACCCTGAGCCCTGAGCTTAGGACATAAGAACATAAGAATGGCCGTACTGGGTCAGACCAAAGGTCCATCTAGCCCAGTAGCCTGTCTGCTGACAGCGGCCCACACTAGGTACCCTGGAGGGGATGGACCGAAGACAATGACCAAGCCATTTGTCTCATGCCATCCATCTCCAGCCTTCCAAAACAGAGGCCAGGGACACCATTTCTATCCCCTGGCTAATATCACTCCATGGACCCAACCTCCGTGAATTTATCTAACTTCTCTTTCAACTCTGTTATACTTCTAGCCTTCACAGCCTCCTGCAGCAAGGAGTTCCACAGGTTGGCTATTTGCTTTGTGAAGAAGAACTTTCTGTTATTAGTTTGAAGCCTGCTACCCATTCATTTCATTTGGTGTCCTCTAGTCCTTCTATTATGGGAACTAATGAAGAACTTTTCTTTATGTACCTTCTCCACACCACTCATGATTTTATAGATCTCTATCATATCCCCCCTCAGTCTCCTCTTTTCTAAGCTGAAAAGTCCCAGTCTCTTTAGCCTCTCTTCATATGGGACCTGTTCCAAACCCCTGATCATTTTAGTTGCTCTCCCCTCTCCCACCTCTTTTTCCCAGTCTCCCCCAGTTTTGTTCAATAAAGAAAGATTCTATTTATTAACACGCGTTTTCTTTATTTTGTACATCAGGAAGGGGGGCTAGGGAAGGGTAAGTGGAAGGAGGTGAGGGAGGAATGGGGTACGCGCCCCAGATGGGGAGGACTGGGCTGGCTCTGCGGGCTTCTCGGGGTGGATGCTCTCCTGCAGACCCCCGAATGTCCCTTCCCCCCGGATGGCAGCCTGTGGCAAGTGCAGCTGGGGTGATGGCCGAGTGCTGTGATGTTCCACATGTGGGCACTCAGGGCACGCCAAGCCAGGACTGCTTTGCAAGCGGGGAACCCTGAAAACTGTCTGTCCGGGGTGGGGGTCAGGTCCCTTTAAGTGCAGCCCTCGGCTAGCCTGAGAGAGCAGCTCCACGCTCTAAGTCCTCATCTGATGCCCTGCCGGCACTGCTTCCGCCATCCTTAACCTCTGTTCAGGGTCCACTCTGTGTGGACATGCTAGTTCGAATTAGGAAAACGCTAATTTGAACTAGTTTTTAAGTCTAGCTGCGCTAATTCGAATTAGCTTAGTTCAAATTAACTAATTCGAACTAAGTTAGTTCGAATTAGCGCTGTAGTGTAGACATACCCCTAGAGAGACTAGTGTTTCAGGGCAGATAAGCACGTAGGGTATGTCTACACTACCCTCCTAGTTCGAACTAGGAGGGTAATGTAGGCATACCGCACTTGCAAATGAAGCCCGGGATTTGAGGAGTAACGGTAGTTTGAACTACCTAGTTCGAACTACCTAGTTCGTGCCCCGTGTAGCCGCGCTGCACGGGGTTCGAACCAGCGGGGTTTTAAAAATGGCGGCTCCCCGCTTATGAAAATGAAGCCCGGGAAATTCAAATCCCGGGCTTCATTTGCAAGTGCGGTATGCCTACATTACCCTCCTAGTTCGAACTAGGAGGGTAGTGTAGACATACCCTAAGACTGTAGTTAACAGTATGAGTAAATCTTAAACATTTAATTGGATGTAAGTAAATCAAAGTCTCTTTAAAAATAAAATCACAAGCAAATGCAGATTATGGCATTTAGATTGTTTTTAGATGTTATCCTGAAAAGACTGAAAATTGCACAACCCACAGCTACACTCCAGGCTCCTGTAGATTTGAGGAACATTAGACCTAAATAACACTGTATGTTGCCCTCCCTTCCCCAAAACTCACCGGCTGTATCTACACGGGCATCCTTTTCTGTAAAAGGGATGCTAATGAGACACTTTGGAATTGCAAATGCCGCAGGGGATTTAAATATCCCCCACAGCATTTGCATGAACATGGCTGCCGCTTTTTTCTGGCTCGGGCTTTTGCCGGAGAAAAGCGCCAGTCTAGACGGGATCTTGCGGAAAATAAGCCCTTTTCCGGAAGATTCCTTATTGAAAGTAGGAATAAGGGATATTCCGGAAAAGGGCTTATTTTCCGCAAGATCCCGCCTAAACTGGCGCTTTTCTCCAGCAAAACCCTGAACCGGAAAAAAGCGGCAGCCATGTTCATGCAAATGCCGCGGGGGATATTTAAATCCCCCGCGGCATTTGCAATTCCGAAGTGTCTCATTAGCATCCCTTTTATGGAAAAGGGTGCCAGTGTAGACACAGCCACCCTGTTTGGCCTTTCTCCAGCAGAGGATAATATAATCTGACCATGGGCATGTCTATACTTACTGGAAGATCAATGCTCTGGAGGTTGATCTTCTGGCATTGGATTTAGCAGGTCTATTATAGTCATGTAAATCTAATGCTAAGGGCAGCTCCCGCTGGTGTTCAGAACTCCTACTTTTACAAGGCATAATGGAAGCCAACAGGAGTATTTGCTCCCATCGCTCTCCCGCAGCCCTCTCCTCCACTTGTGTTTTTTCTTTCTCTTCCATCCAGGGCTTAATCTATCCACCCTCCCCATCTCTTAAATTCCATTCTGGACCTGAGAAACCTTATGGAGGATTTTTTGGGGTCACAGTTGATGTTTCCATCAACAATTTTGGTTTTCCAAAATCTCAATTTCTAAGGAAAAAAAGTTAGATGAAGATTTTTCAGTCATCTCTCTTGTATAATACTGACTGAGTACACACATGCAGGATTCTATGTACGGCTAGGTCAGGGGTGGGCAAAAGCCTCTCAGAGCATCGGATCCAGCCTGCCTTGGGCTTTGATCCAGCCTCCAAGGCAATTATAGGCCCTTCCCGCTAATTACAGGCCTCCCAGGAGGGAGGAAGAGCTCAGCCCCCCCCCTGCATGCTGCTGCTGAGGCTCCTCAACAGGGCCGGCTCTGGAGGTGCCACTTCTGCGGCCACGTGGTCTGGAGGTGCATCTGGCAGACTGTGCAGACAGTCTTTTCTCAGTGCTTCTCCTTGCACATGGAGAGTAATACGTTCCTTTCCTCAGGCCTCACCCCCTTTTTGCCTCCTTTAGACAGTTCTAATATCTGGAACCCAGTGAGTGCTATTTTTATGGCCCTCATGCAGCTGTGCAAGAGGCTGTGAAAGGACTGTTACTTGCCCCATTAGCAATTAAGTAGCAGTCAGATGTGGAAGGCCCAACCCTGAAGTGGGGCAGGTAGGAAATTGGACTTAGATACTCTGCCCAACAACCTTGCAGGTGAAGTCAAATTGGTATGATCTTGAAAAGATCCAGGTCTATTACCCAACCCTTGTACTCATTGCTTAACTGGGATATGACCTTATGTGATTAGGGTGTTTAAAATTGAGGTATTGTAGTAATGGAAAGGGTCAGGCCATAACCTTAAGAGATACACATGTTGCAATAAATCAGAAAAGTATTGCTTAACATCTACTGGATTTTTCATGCTGTAGCTGTCAGCTTGGATTATGTGAATGCAGCTGTATAAGCCTACCACTAGCTATTGCACAATGATGAAAAACTCAGTTCTGACATCTATAAAGAAATACAAGATTGCAATTACAGTACTAAGAATTTGAAGAGGAAAAAAGGTTATCTATGGCACTCAGAGTTGGATTTTCTTGGCAATGTGGCATGTCATATCTCATACTACTGAGACTGCATTCTGTCAGAGGTGGCAATACAGCCCAGTGCCTCTGGGGAATCCAGAAAGCACAGTGCCAGTTTGGTGGTACATTAAGAGCCTCCTGAATCAACATTTCTCTATCAGCCTCTGAGCACACACAAGGCACCCAGTTAACAGAGGGAGAACAGGGTGATCTAAGTTGTTAAAAGCACAAAAGCGCCAGCTGTTGTAGCTAGGAAAGCAGCTGTTCTACATAGCTCCTGATTGCAATAGAAAGTAGAACTGCTACCCACCTGCTGACTAAATTGTTCAGGAGGACAGCAGTGATTCCTTCCTCATACCTCCAAAGATCCTTTCAGTCAGGAGCACAGGAGAGAAAAGTGGGGAATGCACATGTGCAAACGAGCAAGAAAGAAGAGTCAGAGTGAAGATGCAGAAAAGAAAAAGGGACAGAGTATCTGGAAGGAGGGAGGGACGAATGAACCAGAGTAAAGTGACACAGAGAGTACCTAGAAGATGGGAGAGATGTATGAATCAGAGTAAAGAGACACCTAAATATAGGCTGAGTTTGTAGCACTCCTTACAACTAGGAGAAAGTGGAACCCCCAGCCACTGAGGGAAAGTGGCAATAGGCGACCAGGTGAAAGTGGAGCCCGAGGCTAGCATTCACCTCTTCAGATCCAGCAAATTCTCTGGTTCAGGATCAGTCAATCCTGAGGGTGTCAAACCAGGGAGGTTCAAACTGTATTGTGTGAAATGTGGTACCAGAGAGATAGAATTACTTTGATCGTTGCTGTTGTCAACATTGAATTGCTGGCATCCACTTCTCCCTTGTATATATTACTGAAGCTGTAACAAAGAAGTGGCATGCATAGTCAGTCAAAATGCAGAATACTGAAAAGGTCAAAGTTGTGCATTATAAGCAACAATAATTCACTGAAACTCAAACACGCTAATGTTCTGATATTTTATTTCTGTGACATGGATTGTAACAAGAACAGAAAATTACACAGCATTATGCCATATGGCTGGAAAAGTTTCTTACACGTACAGGTATTAGTCACAAGAAAGAATTATTATTGTGCTAAGAGTGAGCTAGATCAGGGAGGAATAAAACAAAAAAAACTCTTTTACAACACTTGCATGCTAATTTCACAGCATTTGCTGCATTGTTTATTATATTAATACTTAATAATTCCATATTGAACAATACTACACTATCTCAGTAGGGGACAAAATCATGTAGAAGAAGTGCCAGTATTTCCTGCAGTTTCCAGTTAAGGCAGGGCATGGGAAGAAGCAGGAGTTTAGCTTTCACAAGCAGTGAATAATTATGAGATCCTTGTGGACTTTGAGAAACATAAAGAAGCTAGGACCATTCTCTGAAGCCCTGTGCATATGTGTCTGGCCTCCTCCGTCCACCTGTTCGCATTTTGCCTGGAGGTACAGGATCCAGATCCCCCATAAAGAAGGTGGGAGGTTGAGACCATTGTCAGCATTGTCTCATTTAAAGAATTCTTGAGCAGTAATGAAGTTATTTGGAGTGATGGGAGAGAATAAGACAGGTGGACAACTCCCAGTGGCCTGTAGGTGTAGGTGTGGCATATTTTCCATTGCTTTGTGCTAACACCACCTCACATTCTTGCATCAGGTCTCAGGCAATCCTGGTGTCAACACTGTACTTTAATGGGCTGTGGAGTAATGATGCGGTTCTCCTATCCCATCCCCCAGGCTACTGCCTTCCACATATTCCATAAATATGTGTGGAAAGCAAGTTGTTGTACGTGTGGAGGAAACAAAGTAGGAAAGTGACGATCTGACACCCATTAACTTTATGCTTTTCCTCTTACAAAAATAGGAGGTCCAGTATATCCCAGAAGAACAAAAGTGTCTAGGTGCATTAGAATAAGAGTGTTAAGCTGCTCTGGAAAAAGGCTATTCATCTAAGAGGTATGTGTGAATGAAGGCTTTAAGGAAAGGAGTAAACATCACCAATTGCTGCTAATGTTTACAATTTAAGAAGAACATGTAGGGAGAACTCACTTGTAATGATGGAATGCAGTCGTGTGCAGCACTATTGATTTTCAAATATAACGCTGAATAGATAATAATATACATTCTTCAAAACCACTCATTTTTTATCATGGAAACATAGCAGATGCTGGATCAAGTAATGAAGTGAAACAAAAAGCCCATTGATTATTACAACTGATACTGACATCATTTTATATACAAAACTCTTTATGGCTTTGTAATAGTTCATATCCGCAGTGGAGCATTGCCAAACTTGGCACCGAGCCCCATTTATCTGTGCAGACCCTGGAACATTAAATATTTAGGTTTAAACGAGTAAAGAAAAGTAAAGAAAAGGAAAGAATGTCAAACAAATCTTGGATTCCCAGGCATGAAAACACTGATCATTTATCAGTACAGTAAACACACTGCATTCAGAGCTATTGTGGTGTTATAGTCCCAGTTTGCTCAGGTGACTTTCTGTGATTGAACAAAAACTGGTTTAAAAGTCTTAGTAAACACATTTTCACCATCTGTAGTTTTATGTGATATTTTTTCCATTAAAGTAAGGATGTTTTATGGTGACAGAAAAGGTTATTTTTAAGAACTAGAGAAAGAGAGGGAGGAGGATAATCAGAATGCAGCCAAGTCACTCTTGGGCAAATCTGAGTTTGGACGCCACAATATTTCAAGGCACACTAGAACACTCAAAGGTAGTTGGGGAATCTTCTGAAAGCATTGGCTCGGTTACACAAGATGGTGCTTTTGCACTCCCAGAAAAAAATTCTGGCCTAAAAGGTTCCTAATGTTCAGGGTCCTTGGTGAGATTCATTCTGGACATGTGAATATGCAGAGACATCATTCTTTAGGAATCACAGTTTTTAGTCAGTAACATTTCTTTCTGAATTCTGCTAAGGCTGAGACTGTCGAGGGATAAACTATTATTGGATTACAGATTAGGAATCATGCAAGAGGAAAAAAGAAGTATCAAATGCACTTTCATCACAAAGTGTGCTAATATTTTCTGGAAACTGGAGAAGAGTTAAAATGTAAGTGGATAATAAGACCTGACTTTATCTTACTCTACCATGTTGCCAACCATATAGGTATTTATGCCATCTTAAATGTCTGTTGAACTGTGTAATGAAGTAGAGATTAAACAGACAGATATCAAATTGAATGAAGCAAAGTAGAACTGTGCTCAACACGGAATGGTACAAAGCTTATTAAAAATGTGGGCACAGATATGACTCATGCTATGCTGACTAACAGGACACCTTGCTTAAAATTTGTGACTAACAAATCCATTTTGCTTTAAACTGAAATCCATAAAGCATAGGAACAATGGGGAAAATGAATCTCAGGTGAACATTAATTAGGCTCTTCTCTGTGATATATACAGTATTTGTCATGTTTCAAAAAGAACTATGCATTGTAAAAAGCACTTAGTCCCACGTGTAGCCTCATAAGTCTGATTGCCCAAGGAACTGAAAAACAGAAGAGAGCTGCGGGTGTTGTAAGTGGAGGATGAAAAAAAGTGCTAATTATAAATGTCAGTACAAACAAAACTCCTGACTCACCACTATGACATGCCAAATTTATGCTACTGTAACTTTTTATTTTAATGGGCCTATACCAGGATGAAACTGGAGTGAAATAGTGGTGAATCATATCCTAAAAAGCTAGGGAAAGCACCAGGAATTTCCTCTCGAGAGAAGAAAGGTGGTGTTCTGATTAAGGCACTAGAATTCAATTCTCAGCTCTTCCACGGACTTGAGTGAAAGAGGGCCATGAGCCTAGAGCTGACCCAGTATTCTGGTCATTAAAAGAACTCGCTGTAACTCCCTGCAATTGACTTAATTTGAATTTAATTGGGAGGTGAAAGCTTGGTGGCTTAATTAGGCAGGAGAGAACTAGGAACAGTTAGGGTATGGCTACACTAGCCACCCAAGTTTGAACTAGGGTGGCTAATGTAGTAATTCGAACTTGCAAATGAAGCCCGGGATTTAAATATCCCAGGCTTCATTTGCATGTTCCTGGGCGCCGCCATTTTTAAATGCCCGGTAGCTTGAACTACCTGCCCGCGGCTATACGCAGCACAGGCTAGGTAGTTCAAATTAACATGCTCAATTCGAACTACTGTTACCGTTAAATCCCGGGCTTTATTTGCAAGTTTGAATGACTACATTAGCCCACCCTAGTTCGAACTAGGGTGGCTAGTGTAGCCATACCCTTAAGGTGCAAGAAGGAAGTGTAAGAGGGAAGGCGAGCAGGGGAGACAGGATATCAAGATGAGATGATCTTTACCTCTTTCTCAGAGGAGAGTAGGCAAAGGATCAGTTGTATGGTGCTGCACAAGGCTGTATTACTGAACTGGCACAGTGACTCCATAAATACGGTAGTGATGCTTACAAATGCATAAGTACCCAAGTTGTTTGAGGTGATCCAAAGGATGCAGAAGACAGCCCAGTAGCATCATGGGCATGTCATTTAATCAGTTCACCAAATGTAAAACTGAGTAATAATGCTCTATCATACAGATTGTTGTGAGGATAAATCCTAAAATGTCTCAGTTGCTCACATACAGTAATGGGAGCCATAAATAGAGAGATGAGAGAAAAGGAGAAATAAAGGATAGTGCAAATGAGCTTGAAGAAAATCCATGTTAAATACAGTAAAAAAAAATCTATGAAAAGACAGTTAACTTATTAGTCTCTTGTTTTTCTATGTTCATAGATACTCATTATAAAATGTGATCAGTACTTTGCATTGTCAAGATCACCATTCAAATGAGAGATTTTCTGTTTCAGTATCAGATTAGGAAAAATATTGGAAAATAGTTTCTTATAGGAAACACAAAGGGAATATAAGAACATAAGACTGGCTGTACTGGGTCAGACCAAAGGTCCATCTAGCCCAGTAGCCTGTCTGCCAACAGTGGTGCCCCAGAGAAGGTGGACCAAAAACAACGATCAAGCGATTTCTCTCCTGCCATCCTTCTCTAGCCTCCGACAAACAGAGGCCAGGGACACTATTTCTATCACCTGGCTAATAGCCTTTTATGGACCTAACCCCCATGAAATTATCTAGCTTCTCTTTAAACTCTGTTATAGTCCTAGCCTTCACAGCCTCCTCTGGCAAGGAGTTCCACAGGTTGACTACATGCTGTGTGAAGAAGAACTTTCTTTTATTAGTTTTAAACCTGCTACCTATTAATTTCATTTGGTGTCCTCTAGTTCTTCTATTATGGGAACTAATAAATAACTTTTCTTTATCCACCCTCTCCACACCACTCATGATTTTATATACCTCTAGCATATCCCCCCTCAGTCTCCTCTTTTCCAAACTGAAAAGTCCCAGTCGCTTTAATCTCTCTTCATATGGGACCCATTCCAAACCCCTAATCATTTTAGTTGCCCTTTTCTGAACCCTTTCCAAGGCCAAAATATCTTTTTTGAGGTGAGAAGACCACATCTGTACACAGCATTCCAGATGTGGGCATACCATAGTTTTATACAGGGGCAGTAAGATATTCTGTGTCTTATTTTCTATTCCTTTCTTAATAATTCTTAGCATCCTATTTGCCTTTTTGACTGCCACTGCACACTGTGTGGAAGTTTTCAGAGAACTATCCACGATAACTCCAAGATCTCTTTCCTGATTCATCATAGTCAAATTAGCCCCCATCATACTGTACCTATAGTTGGGGTTATTTTTCCCGATGTGCATTACTTTACACTTATCCACATTAAATTTCATTTGCCATTTTGTTGCCCAATCACTCAGTTTGGTGAGATCTTTTTGGAGTCCCTCATAGTCTGCTTCTGTCTTGACTATCCTAAACAGTTTTGTATCCTCCACAAACTTTACCAACTCACTGCTTATCCCTTTCTCCAGATCATTTATGAATAAGTTGAACAGGATTGGTCCCAGGACTGACCCTTGGGGGACACCACTAGTTACCCCTCTCCATTTTGAAAATTTACCATTTATTCCTACCCTTTGTTTCCTGTCTTTTAACCAGTTCTCAATTCAAGAAAGGACTTTCCCTCTTATCCCATGGCCATGTAATTTACACAAGAGCCTTTGGTGAGGGACCTTGTCAAAGGCTTTCTGAAAATCTAAGAATTCTATATCTACTGGATCCCCCTTGTCTGCATATTTGTTAATCCCTTCAAAGAATTCTAATAGATTAGTAAGACAGGATTTCCCTTTACAGATACCATGTTGACTCTGTGAGGAAATCAAGCAACAGCAGATAGCATCAAAACATGAAGCAACCTGCCGTGATTCAGATATGGACAATAATGCCAGGTGAAGTAATAGTATAAAACCCCTAAATACTACTGAAGGTAGTGTATTTTAGCATCTACTGTGTATTAGTATGATAAGCTGTTCAAATGCTGCCAAAGTTAACAAAGACTCCTGAACTTGAAAACACACGTCACTTTGTAAAGTACAGGTTGAACCTCTCTAGACCAGCCCTCTCTGATCCAGCAACATCTGTGGTCTGGCATGATTTGATAGTTAGTTAGCTATCTACTTATAATGGATGTGGCCAAGTTTCCCATGATCTGATAAATTTTGTTTACTGTCACGATTTCTGGCTCTCAGTGTTCTATGCTGACATTTAGCTCTAAATTATCCCTAAATGTCTTCTAAATGTCCAGTAAGCCTTGGTAGCATTGGCAATGCTGCTAGATAATACTGACCTTCTGCGGTTCAGCAAATTCTCTTCGGGTTCAGTACGAATGAGGTCTAGAGGGTAGTGGACTAGAGAAGTTCAACCTGCATTACACTTAAATGAAATGGACCTTCCCTAACTCCAAGCTGGAAAGAACTTTCAAATGGTAATTCCCTCCAATCATGTTAAAGGGAAGTAGCTTTGATTGGACAGACCTGCAGCCATTCGTCAGTTGGTTAGCCAGTAGGATCAGACAGCAACCAGACCCAGTAGCCAGGAAGATGATGGCAATGGCATATAAGGGACTCCTTTCATTTATAAGGCATTTCTTTCCTCTGGGGGAAACCATCAAATAAACTTATTTTTTTCCTATCTACTCTGTCATATGAGTCTCTCCCCTTGACTCTCCACATGCCTGATTCCTGTTACAATAGTCCCACTAGTTGAAACCAGGTCTATTCCCATGGCTATATTGTACTTTACATGTAATTTGGCAGTTCTCCAAACAAATTAATATTTCACAAGCCCAATTCTGTTCCCCTAGAATTTAGTTAATAAAAATCTGACTCCCTCAATGGAATAGACAAATACAAATCATTGGTAACTTATTTCCCTACTATATTTATTAGTAATTTATTATATGATTTGATGGGTACTGCCATAGTCATATCTATGACCATCATCACCTCATATAAAAGACCTCCTGCAAATTAAATATAAAATGCATATATTACAGAATCCCAAAATGCACTTGCTAATTGACTTCTTTTAAAGAATTAAATCCCTAAATTCAACTGAAAATCTAATCAGGATGGGTGATAAAAAGTTGGCTCCCTATGATGTGAGCTTTGTTAATTTATCGATCTGTTTTGTACCTGCAAAATGTAAACGGATCCTTCTGTAATCAGATGATACAAAATGTCTTGTACCTTCCCAATAAACTGCATTGATTCTTACCTTTTAACAGTCTTGTAGTTGAAGTGGAGATACGTGAACATTTAAAAGGGTAGTTAACATTGTCACCTGGTTCAAATTTTATCTCACATTTTAATCTTCCCAATATACATTTTGCTAAATGAGCAACACGAAACCAAACTCTGGGTCAATTGTAGTCAACAAGACAAGGATTTGGCTTATTGTTATACAGTAGTCACCTCATGAAGAACAAGCATATCTAACTATAGGATTAAGTGTTACATGCAGCTTCTATGCCTTAGGTATTTTTATTAATTTTTGAGATGTTTGCAGCAAATTGGCATTTCTTTCTTAGGAGTAATGGAAAACTATTGAAAAAAATCTTTTCAAAGCATATACTGCTTACATGTCATATACCTGTCTATTTTTCTTTTCTTTAGTATTATCATTATTTACATGAAACACATTCCTTTAAATTCCCCTGATGTCAGAATCAAGCCCATTTCAACTAACTGAACTTCACAGGATTTTACCTGAATTTTATCATTACAGAAATATTCTGCTTGGTGCTGAAGAGAAGGGGGCAAAGCTGTTTTAAAGCCAATTTAGCATTCTCCTGCTACTAGGGTTAGCTCCCAATTCAAGTTAGAGTAGCCTCGGGCTTTCATTTAAATAACACCAGATGGTAATATCCCTTAGAGACTATTACACAGACAGAGATTGCTGGAGCACAGTAAGCTCCTACTACATCCCTTTCTGCCCCCACTACACTCCCAGCATATACCCGCTTATGCTGTAATAGTATAGTGCCAGCTTTCCAGCAGTCAGGGATTCCTCCATGTGGGATAAATCCCCTCTTGGTCTGTCAGGAGATCTTTAAATCTGCTTTGTGCTGCCAAAACAATGCAAAGAAGACTTAGTGTAAAGCAATATCCAACCCTATAAATTCAGTTAAGGAATAAGCAATAGTCTAATGTCACATATCGTCATCTCATAGGTTTTTAATGGCTCCAGTTTTCCCCACTCCTGGTATAAGTTCATACCTAAATGATTATCTGCATAAAAAAGTGATTTCTGATGCTTGTTCTGAATTGCTGCGCCTTTAATTTCTATTCATGCCCTCTTGTCCAATTAGTGTAGTTAGGCTCAACAATAACTCAGGTTGACATTCAATATACCATTTCAACAGACAACTTGTTTGGGCTTTATGGATCTAAACTTTCAGCCTATCTTCATAGCACATAACCTTTAATCCTAACATCAATCTCACTGCTTTGTTAAATTACTACAGTGCTGTCTATAGAAAAGTAGCAGAAGCTCAAGGGAAGTTTGTGGAAACTTGCAAATTCCTCATTCATTTTCATTAGGAAGCTCACAGGACACACACAATTCATTCAAGCTGTTCTTCAGGACTCCCGGCTACTGTTCAGTGATGTGTTGCACATATTTTTTATTCAACTTCTC
Source organism: Pelodiscus sinensis (assembly GCF_052426305.1). Classification (NCBI taxonomy): domain Eukaryota; kingdom Metazoa; phylum Chordata; order Testudines; family Trionychidae; genus Pelodiscus; species Pelodiscus sinensis. The sequence continues at coordinate 57,286,553 of NC_143055.1, read as the reverse complement.
TGCAAAAGGACAGCAAAATATCCCGCTTGTTTTACCAAGTTTGTATTGGAAAGTAGAGTATGAGGCCCCCCAGAGATTAAAAAAAATCTCCTATTCAGGTTGCCCCATGATTTTAATGTAATATGTAATATGGAAGCATGGACCAAAAGAGGGATTTTTAAATAATCTTTCTGGAGATGTTGTATCCCGTAGATTTTTCTCAAGGACTAAGGGATCTCTCCCCAGATGTGTTACTGTATGGATTCTTAACTGGAGGCTATGTGAACAGCTGGAGATATGGCCCACTTAGTTGTTGATTAGAGTTGGTTAGAAATTAGAATGTCCTTGAACTGTGGGTCTCCTGGGAGTCTCTGTTGCAGAGCTAAGAACTGACCCCCAGCTATATCTAGGGTTCCTGGGTCCACAAGGTTCCTGTCTTTGAGGCAATCCACATGGCAGGGCTGCCCCAGAGCCACAGAACCTGAGAGCCCTAGAGTCACTAGCCTTGGGGTAGTCCACATGATAGGGCAGCCCCAGAAGCATGGATGCAAAATCAGGGGAATCTCAAGTTGCTGACGAGGGATTATTTTATCTCTGTATTTGGCACTGATATAATTAATGCTGAAACATGTTGATAAACTGGTGAGGGTAGAAAAGAGCCACAATGAAGATTCAAGAATTAGAAAACATGTTTTGTAGCCTGAACTCTTGGAGTTGACCTTCACAAAGGGAAGGTTATGGGTAACTTGAACAGTTTAACACGTGAAATAAATATTTAATAATGAATCCTTCATTTTACCAGAGAAAGGCATGACAGTAGCTGGAAGTTGACACTAGATACATTCAGACTATGAGTAAGGCATATCTTTTACAAATTTATGAGAGCAGCTGGAACAATTTACTAAGTCTTATGGTAGTTTCTCCATTATTGGCATTATTTAAAACAAAACTGGGTGTTTTCTTATTAATAATCTTCTCTAGGTTTTATTCTGGGAAAGATATGTGGCTTGTGCTAAACAAGAGTTCATACTAGATCATCATATTTGTCCATTCTGGTCTTAGAATCTTAGATTCTATTCCCCAGGTTTGCTAGCATCCCATTGGGTGATGAACCAAGCAGATATCACCCAAAGTGTCTTGAATCAGCAATTTCTGAAGAAAGCTGTATCACTGGAAAATTCCCAGCTTGATCAATTGTTGACTAGATGGAAGGGGTCAGTTCCAGAAACAAAGAGGGCCCCAATCTGGAAAGGACTGAGAATTTTAGGGGGAAATGAAAGAGCTCTCACAGGGATCTTTCAAAAATAAACCCCTTTTTCGAAAGATTCTGTATTCCTTAAAACATGAGGTTTACAGGATCTTTCAAAAAAGGGTTTATTTTCGGAAGATCCCCGTCTAAACTGACTTTTTTTTTTAAAGTCCTGTTTTGAAAAAAAGTGGTGGCTGTCATTATGCAAATGAAGTGTGGGAAATTCAAATCCCTGTTTCATTTGCAATATCGACATGCCTAATTTACATCGCTTTCTTGAAAAAGTGATGTAGGCTAGACACACCAATTACGGACAATAAGCCCTTATTTCAAAATAATAAGCAGAGCATCCACACTACCAAACACATTATTATTTCAAAATAACCAGCCACTAATTTTGAAATAACTCCCGCTTTCCACAAGGAATAACACTTATTTTGAGATATGTATTTCAAAATAGCAGTAGTTTGGGGAGTAGTTATTTCAAATAGCAGCAGTGGAGTGTCTAGAGTCCTCCAAAGTAATTAGAGGCCCAGGGAATACTGGGAAGTAAGTCAAAGTAGCTCATCCACATTAAGGGAGCCTGCCTCGGCCTAATTTTGAAGCTTCCATGTAGTGTGGACATGCTATTTTGGAATAATTTATTTCAAAATAATAACTCCTGAAATAACTATTTTGAAATAATTTCATAGTGTAAACATACCCTAATAGAATAACCTGTCCTCAGGACTTGTTTATGTCCTGAAGCATGAGGGTTTATGTCTCTGATAGCATATAAAAGGAAACTGTCTCATATAATTTTTTTGAACCTTCTTGTAAAAAGGCTTCAAAAATCTTACAGATGCTCTTTTGGAAACTAAGTAGGTATGTAGTGAGAGGTAAGACAATGTATTTTTCTAAAGGGTTTCATGTGAAGGACTATGTCAAAGGCTTTCTGAAAATTCAAAGAAATTACATCAACCATTGTCCTCTATCAAATATTTTGCTGAAATATCTAAATTATTCTAGTAAATGAGAGAGTCATGGCTTTTCCTTCATGTTAGATTCCCCTTATCTCATCTTTGTCTGTGTTTTTAATTTCTGTTTTTGTTGGTTTCAACCAGCTCACCTGGCCACAAGTTAAGTCATTTTGCTATGAAATTCTTTGGAGCTCTTAAAAACTTTTCCAATATGTACAATTTCTAAACTGTCAAGCATAGGAGCAGGTTTTAATTAATTGCCTATAACTAATCATAGGTAGTAATACAAATATGTAGTTCATTTCAGAACTTCTTTCAATTGTTTTCCTGGTATTTTTTTCCTTAATTTTATAATCAGTTTCTCTCTGGCATGCTATGTGGACCACAACATTGTGCCACACTTATCATGATATTGAGTGCCTTCCACATATAAAAGTAAACTCAATTATATTTAAACATATTGATTCATACATTAATTGCGAGATTATTGCTATTTAAGGATATGTCTACACAGCAAAGGTATTTCGAAATAACAGCTATTCCTTTGAAATAACTTTACTAGTGTCTACACAGCCAAACTGCTATTTCGAAATGAATTTGAAATAGCAGAGGGGTTATTTTGAATTTGAGAAACCTCATTCCATGAGGAATAATGCCAAATTTGAAATAGCTATTTCGAAATAAGTGCTGTGTAGACACTTATATCAAAATAGGGGACCTCCAGCCTTCCCACGGTGCCCTGGTGGCCACTCCAGCCTCAGCCAAGAACACTCCTCTCCCTTCCCCCCCGCAGCCCTTAAAGGGGTTGACTCTGGCCACAGTGCCTGTGCCAGCTCTAAGCCTGGCAGCCCAGACCCAGCAGTCACTGCCCCTGACCCAGTGGCCCCAAAACATGAGCCAGCAAGCCACTGGCAGCCAGCCCTCCACTGCTCCCCAGAAGCAGTCTGCCAGCTCCCAGGAGCCTGCCAGGGCCCGGAGAAGGCAGATGCCTTCCTGGTCCAGGGTGGAAATCATGGACCTTATTCAGGTTTGAGGGGAATGACCCCAACATCCAAGATCTCCACGCTAGACGGAGGAACGCGGCCCTCTATGGCAGGATAGCTGCCAGCCCGGCCACCAAAGGCCACATGCAAACCCAGGAACAGGTTTGCATGATAATCAAGTTGGTCCAGCAAGACCCCTAACCCTGAGCCCTGAGCTTCCCCTCCCCCTTCTTCTTCTTGCTTCCCCCTTCCAGCTCCCTCCTCCCTGGTTTCTCCCTATCCTCTCCCACCTCCTTTCCCCAGTCTCATCAGAGTTTCATCCTCTCCCCCCCCCCCCGTTTTGTGAAATAAAGAGAGTTTGCGGTCATAAAAATACATGTATTTTATTTGACATCAGGAAGGGGGGGTTAGGGAGAGGTAAGTGGAAGGACATGAGGGAGGAATGAGGCACAAGCCCCCAGTGGGGCAGACCAAGGAGGCTTAGTGCTCCTCAGGGTGGAAGCTCTCCTGCAGGGCTTCCTGGATTCTGACAGCCCCCTGATGGACCTCCTGGATGGCAGCCTGAAGCAAGTGCAGCCAGGCTTGCAGCAACTCATCCAGGAGAAGCACCAGAGTGCCCAGGGTCAGCTCTGGCTCCATGTTGCAAAGTACTGTGGTGTCCCGAGTGAGGGCAACCAGAGCATGCAGAGACAAAATGCTTTGCTGTCCCTCATCAAGGTAGGCAAGCAAGCAGGGAAACCTGAGAACTGGCTGTCTGGGGAGGGGGTCCCTTTAAGCACAGGCCTCAGATAGCTTCAGGCAGCAGCCACACAAAGTAATTCCTGACCTGATGCCCTGCCGGACCTGGTTCCGGCTGGCCTTAAATGCAATTCAGTGTCCTCTCAGTATGGACGCACTATTTTGAAATAGCAAAATGCTATTTCTAAATGCATTTTGTGTGTAGACGCGTTATTTCGAAATAACTTATTTTGAATTAACTATTTCGAAATAAGATATTTAAAAATAATGCTGTTGTGTAAACATACCCTAACTGACCTAGAACTTTTGAAATTCTTTTAAATTTGGTAAGGAATGAGCATTATTCATTCTCCGTAGGTGACTATGTGATTGTTGAATTCTGTACACATCTTCCTCAAACTTGGAGGCATCCTGGAATTCTAAGCACATAAGCACCATAATTTTAAGGGTCTCTGTGAATGCTTTAGTTCTTTGCCATCCAGATAAGCAACTAAATCCATATTCAAACTCTAAATAAATGGTTTGAGTTTCAAAATTGCTGACCACCTAGCCATTCCCACTGACTCATCTGTACATTTGTTTACATCGTGCTTCATATGCAATGTCATGTGTCAAACTATGACAGGGCGAGGCAGCCCCACACTGAATCTGCAGGGCCCAGCCCGGGGTTACCTGGCTGCAGAGGCCCCTCCCCCAGAGCCCTACCAAACATGCCCAGGCTGCAGCCCTGGGGAAGGGCTCATTCTGGACAGGGCAGCCGGAGAAGGACCTATGCAGGGAGCTCCTGACCAGCAGCGACCTGAGGCCCCAGAAGAAGCCAGCAGAGATGCCAAGGTGAGTTGGGGCATCACAGAGGCCACCCGCCAAGGAGACATCACCCCAGAGAGGGTGGTAAGCCCGACGAGTACATGGGGAGTAGCTCCAATGGCCCAGGTAGGAAGTGGCCCATGGCAGGAGCAGGAGTCGCCTCTCCCGCCCCGGGAACTTTGGCGTCTTTCGGCAGGACTTCCCCGCCAAGGGAGTGGCATGCCATCCTGTCACTCACAGGGCCCTGGGCCAGGACCCGGTGGAGTAGAGGGGCGTGGGTCCCCCTACCTGGATGGACACCCCCGCTATAACTCTGTCCTGCCAGTGGGCCTAGCCTTAAAGGGCCCTCCTTGAGCTGCATTTATTAAGACTTTGCTATTGACTCAGGCCAGTGGACCTTGCCTTAAGGGGCCAGCCTGAACTGTATATGTGGATACCGCATGTGGACTCAGGCTGGTGAGCCTGGTTCTGAAGGGGTAGACGGTTCAGGAAGTTGGGGGCCCGGGGTCTTTCCAAGCCTCTGGGTGGGGCTAGAGCAAGCACCCCATCACACAAACAAATAAGATTCCTTACCTGCAGAGCTAGCAGCTTGAAAGTCTGATAAGTACAATACAAGAGGGTGCAACAAATACAGAATGTTGAAAATTCCCTATAGATAAAAGGCTTTATGCATTGTTTAAAGGCATTTACTAAAGGAAAGGGCTTTGCCAATGTTACCTCTGAGGCTGTTCCAAGAGCACTGGGCAAGGTGAAAAAAAGCAGAGTCTGTAGTGAGCACTGATAATAGAATAATGAGTTCTTATATTTAGTCACAATATGAAGAAGACTATATTAAATAGTAACCAGTGCTGACTTTATATATGAAGCAGTCATGTAGTGCTGCTCTCTGTCTGAAATTGTGTGTGTGTGTGTGTGTGTGTGTGTGTGTGTGTGTTTTCTACAGACAGCAACACTAGGTGCATGCTCCAAGATAATGTGTCGACCTGCCGCCCAACCACATTGTGTTTGTCTTCTGAACCAAAGCTGATATTTGTACAATGCATTTGTGTTTGACAAAAGCAAGCAGAAAGAATCTGTGGGAGTGCTAATTCCTTCTGAGTGGGGAAGCTATCCTGCATTCCTTCTGGCAAGCGGAACCACAAATATATAAAGAAAATTGCCCGAGGATGCATGAGTCATTTCCCTGCTGTGTTGGAAAGGTGCAGGTACATGTAGAAGCTCCTACGATATTTATTTATTACCATTTCTCAAGCAAAATAAGTTCCTAGCCATTCCCCTGCTCTAGGCACTCCGGCATCAATTAAAAGATTACATCCAAACTTGTACAGCACATAGCAATCAAATCAGCCTTAGACATGAACAAAATGCAATTATAAATCAAAGCTGGAGAATTTAAAAGGCAATACCCAGTGCTATCTCTAAGCCCTGCCATGTTCCCTTTATCCTTCCAATTTTGCATTCTGTGCTGATGGTCAACAGTTGTGAGCTCTCTCAGAACAAATCAAGTCTCTGTAGTCAAGGGCGACTTAAACTGAAACTCTTGATTTCGCAATAAGGACCTGCAAGCAGATCCTTCATGATGAGTACCTTTGCTAACCTTCAAGGTAAGCCTTACTGATGTGATCACATCTTTGAATGCGTGCAAACTCCAACTAAGGAAATCAGCTACATCACTGGGTGTACTGAGGCCAATTCTCAGTGTGAAAATCAAAGTCTATTGAAGTCTCTCTTTTTGAGATCAAAACTCTACTGTGGTCTGGTTTCTTGAGTTTAAGGGGAAAGGATTGGCAGGGCCTAGGGAACAGAAAGGGCACACTCATAGGTTGTGTCTAGATTGGCAAGTTTTTCCACAAAAGCAGCTGCTTTTGTGGAAAAACTTGTCAGCTGTCTACACTGGCCGCTTGAATTTCCGCAAGAATGCTGACTTCCTACTGTCTGAAATCAGTGCTTCTTGCGGAAATACTATGCTGCTCCTCTTTGGGCAAAAGTCCTTTTGCGCAAAGCTTTTGTGCAAAAGGGCCAGTGTAGACAGCTCAGATTTGTTTTGTGCAGAAAAGCCCCGATAGTGAAAATGGCAATTGTGGCTTTTTTGCGCAAAAGCGCATCTAGATTGGCACGGACGCTTTTCCGCAAAAAGTGCTTTTGGGGGAAAGCGTCCGTGCCAATCTAGATGCTCTTTTCCGCAAATGCTTTTAACGGAAATCTTTTCTGTTAAAAGCATTTGCGGAAAATCATGCCAGTCTAGACGTAGCCATATTGTAAAAGTCACTTATGATGGAAACACTTTCTCCAAGAAGAAATTTTGCAAATGTTTCTAAAAGACAGACAAATTTGGGATTTTCTTGATTTCTGAGAGGAGATTAAAGGGATCTGGCTATGGAATAACCAAGAATAGGTATAACAAGATATTCAAAGCGACCATAAGATGTTTGAAAGGTGGTTTTCACTCATTCTAAGCTATAACATATACTAGGTAAAGCATCAGAGGGGTAGCCATGTTAGTTTGAATCTGCAAAAGCAGCGAGGAGTCCTGTGGCACCTTATAGACAAACTGAAGTTAACCAACACTTCAGTTAGTCTATAAGGTGCCACAGGACGCCTCGCTGCATATACTAGGTTGTATGCCTCCCCCTTGTCCTCCAGTCTAGCTTTATGTATAAACATGAGGTGCTCATATGTTTCAATAGCTTAGGGTATGTCCACACTACTCTCCTAGTTCGAACTAGGAGGGTAATGTATGCATACCGCACTTGCTAATGAAGCGGGATTTGAATTTCCCGGGCTTCATTAGCATAAGCGGGGAGCCGCCATTTTTAAATCCCCGCTGCTTCGAACCCCGTGCAGCGCGGCTTGAACTAGGTAGTTCGGACTAGGGTGCCTATTCCGAACTACCGGTACACCTCGTTTCACGATATCAATTTTTAATGGTGACTTGAATTAGGGCTCTATTGTTCAGGTATAGCTGGAAGATTCTATTGATTTTTTTTTTAAAAGATTGATGCCCCAGCTGATGAAAAGGATTTATGAATAAAGCCCCTTCTTCTGAATGCAGGTTCAAAGCACAACTAGTTCAGGGCTCCAACATGGACTATAGACACCTGACTGGGATATTGGCCACAATTGTAGCTCGACTGAGCAATCATAGTCCTTTGTACAGTGTTTGAATTCTTTCCCCTGCCTTCTCACAAAAAACCTAAAACTGTATTTGGATTGAAGACCAGATCAGCAGACATGTCACTGGTGACCCCAGAATATGAACAGTGCACAACAGTTTTCAAGCTGTACCACTGGCAGAATTCTAAGAACAATTCAGATTGCTTCAGGGATAGGGGGATTGTGAGGACTAGCCATGAGATACCCAGGCTAAGAGGCACATGCAGGAAATGGATGGCACTCAATTCTCAGTGCCCATAGGTGGTAAATTTTGGGAGAAACAGTTTCTATGTCCACTGGTCTGGAGAATCAGAGGAACCTGTTAATCATCTCTACCAGGTCTAGAATGGATTTGGGATGCAGGAGATTTGGAGTGCCAGGGCTGCCTCTGCATTGAGGAAAATTGATTACTGCTCTTGAATCAATCATAGCCTGCTGCAGAGGAAGTGGCTATGGATATGTAGGCATTTGTAATGTAATTGGCACTGGTAGGTGTGTTGCCTGTTCATGGGAGCCAGCCCACATTCCTGGCAAGATATCAGTTCAGATTTCAGAAGGACACTATCAGTCTGCCCAACTAGTCTCCCTTCATGGAGTCTGTTCTGACTTGTTTTCTGGACTCCTTTGGACTCGATTTCTCATGCAGCAACTGAAGACTGAGTTTTCTAGCATGCCACAGTAGTATTATAGGTTCCAGATCAATAGACAGCAAGTTGGATGGTCTCAGAGGATAGTATTTTTAAGTAGATCACTTGCTCACACAGTGCAGATGCCCTTTTTGATACAGGGAACTCAGTAGAAACAAGCTGTATGGACGGAGACTAATATCAGTCATGTCTAATAGTGACCAGTTTGACATCTAAATCTGACCCCAGCTCTCATGCCAGACCCTAAGGTCAAAGCCATAATCGGCATTAGAAGTTAGGAGCAGGACTTGTAGTGAGGCAAGAAAAAAAAACGAATAGGGAACAGACCAAAGGTATCATGGGGAGGGAAGGGGCGCTAGAGAGACAATAGCCCCCACCTCATCCAGATTCAACCCCCTGGATTTCATACTTGAAGTCTGCTTAAAGCTTCATGGCTCGACTCCAGAGGCAATTCTTAAATGCAACAGAGTTTGAGCTGCTTGCAGCTTTGTTTTTGGGGGCAGGTAGTTTGTTATAAAAAGTGGAAGCAGGGTGATTAACAATAACACAAGGCTGGGCATTCCAGTAACTGAAGGATCATTAGATAATTATGAAAACATTGCTGGGTACTCCACTTAAAAGATAGGGGAGAAAAGAATAGAAATGAATGTTGTGCTGTTGGGATTTGCATTTGGATTACTGTGTTAAAGTTACAAATGTTCTTGAAAAAGAGGTGAATGGGGGACTAATCCAAAGTTTACTGCAAAGAGCTAAAAAGGGATTTCACAAAATTGGGTGGTTGGCAACACAAAGGGAGATGGAATTCAGTGTTGATAAATGCAAAGTGTTGGAATCATTGTGCATAGTTCACTGAAAACATCTGTTCACTGTGCAATACCAGTCTAAAAACAAAAAAGCTAACAGAATATTGGGAATCATTAGGAAAGGAATAGACAATAAAACAAAAGGCCACATTGCCTCAACATAAAGTCATTGTATGTCCACATTTTGAATACTATATGCAGATCTGGTCAACCCATAAAAAAAAAGATATATTGTATTTGGAAAAGTTACAGAAAGGTCAACATAAATTATTAGAAGTAAGGAACAGCTTTCATATGAGGAGAAATTAACATACAGGGACTTGTCACGTTCGAAAAGAAACTACGGAAGGATGGGGGATGTGTTAAATGTTTAGAAAATCATTAACTGTATGGAAAAAATAGAATAAGGAAATGTTATTTATTCCTTCACTAACATCACACAAGGAGCTGAACCATTTACATTTATTTTGTTTGTTTTAAATCTGCTGCTTATAAATTATTTTTTCACAGTGAACTTGCAGAACTCTTTGCCAGGAGATAGTGGAAAAGCCTTAAGTATAACAGGGTTCTAATAAGAACAAAATAAGTTTAATGAGGATAGGTCCATCAATGGTTATTAGCCAGAAGAGGTAGAGATGGTGTCCCTGTTTCCGGAAGCTGGGAATGGACAAAGGGAATGGGAATGATTGTGTCTTCTGTATATTCCTTCTGAAGCACCTGGCATTGGCCGTTGTTGGAAGACATGATCCTGGACTAGAAGGACCTTTGGTCTGACCCAGTATGGACATTTCTGATGTTCTTATATAGAACTGAAATATATCTGCCCTCTTCCTGTAACTCACTAGACCCCACTCCCCTTCCAGAGCTGAGATAATAGCAGAGATCCCAACAGGACTCTTGGGCTCTAGCTCTGTGGAGAAAGTAAGAATATACATTAACATTTTAAAGCTAACCAGTGTCCCTTACGTGATTTGCCATTAGATGTCAGAATATATTAGTGTTAGAGGTAAGGGGGAATAATATTTATTTAATTTTCTTTCTTTTATATAGGAATTAGCAGTTACAGTGCCCCTGTCAGCTAAGTTGTCTTCCAAAAAATGTAGCTTTTTCCAGTACCTTGATAGCCCCTGGGTAGAGATGATGTGTGTGGAGGGGGGCCGATGGGGTGGGTTTCCCCCCTCCCCATTTGGTGCTTGGCTTGTACTGAGCATGCTCAGTAACACTGCTCAAAACTATATCCTCAGTCTACCCCTTCCCATGCTTTTATTCTCCCCCACATCATGACATGCACAGGTCAGCCCCCGCTACCAAAATTTGAAATGCCACCCCTGGCACAGATACAGGGTCTGAGATAAGGAAGGCAGGAACTTGGAAGAGGCTGGAAGGTAAAAACCAGGACCCCACAGGAAGTTATGGTTTAGTAGTCAGACAATAGGCAGGGTCTATAGTAGCAGACAACAAAGGATTCCTCTGATTGCTCAATTTCCTGTTCCTCTTTCTGTTTTAAGTAGACTTGGTGGGAGGGCTGAATGTCTTCCACTCTTAGGAGCTTTGTGGGAGAGGCCCTTTAAGAGTTATAGCTTTCCTGGCCTACATCTTTAATCATTTTGATGAACTGCTGGGTGACAGCTGTGGTCTGAGTACTTTCTGTGGGCCCAGGTTCAAAGTCTGTGGTCCCACAAATCTGTATATCCATCTTCACATTCAATTTCAGATTAAATAAATTACAATAATCCTCCCTAGAGGTGTTAAATTAATGGTTTATGGCTACCAGCTTTTCACCACAGGGAGAGGAGGAACCAAGTTTTCTAGTAAGATAGGAAAAGATATTTTTGGAAACCAAAGTTTCCTGGTCATCCAAATTTAGTGAGTTGTCAGTATTCTTTCCACTTCAGTCCACCACAATCCCAGAAATGAGGTTTTCAGGAAAAATATATGTGAACTGTCTCTTCCTGTAACATTACTGCATCTAAAAACCCTAAAGACTTATTTATATTGTGCTTTCTCTTGACACTTGACTATTCTACAAACGACTTGCCATACAACACCTCATTAGCATTATGGATCTCTGTCCTACTATGAACCTCTAACTTTTACAATACTTTATCTTTTCTACACTGTGTTCTCAGAATTGAATTCCCCCTCCCCTTCTACCCTCAGTGTAGTGAATCTTATCTCAGCTTTGATTTCAACCAGGCTATAGCATTGATTTTTGTTTGTTTAGCCAGCCAAATGCACATATTCAATAGTGTTAGCATGACCAGAAAATTGCTGAGAAACCAATTCCTATAATAAATTCTTTCAATATCAAACGTCTGTTCTTAAAGGATAGGTGCTAAAGATGTACCTCACCAATTGTCTTCATCCCCAGTTTTCTGGAGAATGCCCCATCATACAATCAGAAAAATTGTCATAAGAGGTGAGTCAGTTCATCAGCTATTGTTCTGGGATACAATGCATTTATTGATAGGCAGGGCTTATGTAATAGTACTGAAATCACTTTTAAACAACAATGAGCAAATATATAGACAGAGACTGTGATTATGCCTGTCTAATTTTTGAATATCAACATAATAAAAGTTCCATAGAATGTGGGAACATCATCATGACATGAATAATACAACCAATGTTAAAATCAATAACAAAGGAGGAAAAATTAATTTAACAATATTATTTTAATATAAGAATTTTAGTTGCTTAGTAGATCTCTAGATCCTTTTACACAACCACTCTTTATTTTATTTTAAAGATGTCTCATCTATTTGTGCTAAGATTATTCCATTATGATCTTTTAGTAGCTTGGTTAAATCAGAACACAATAATGCTGCAAATTTTATTGGCAGCCTCTTCATGCTTCAGCATAGTTTTTATTGTATGTGTATCCTTGTACAAATTGACACTTATGATCCCATTAGATTAGACAGATTGTCTGATGTACAAAAAATACCAAATGTCACTGTATTTATTTTGATGAAGGTCAATCAATATGAGTTGCAACAAAATTCACATGTAATAGACACATATTTTAAGTACTTCTGGTATCCCGCAATAGCTCCACTGTCCAGACATAGCCAAAACCAGCTTTTATTCAAATTCAGTTCAGTATATTTTTTTTAAAGAAGCATTTCTCTCCTCCCCAGTTTTTGGCCTTTGTTGAAATTCCTTTCTCAATTTCAGATGTTCTTGCTCTCTCTTCAACACCAGCTTCTATCTTCATACCACTTGGGTCATAGGCAGAAAGAATATGATGCTCCAGAATTCAATGAACATATAGACTTGTGAAAGCCCTGGCCCATTAAAAATATTAAAAAAGACTGGCACTTCAGCCCCGCATATACATCTCCCAGAGGTTTCTTGTAAACCTTTGGCCTTATTTCTAATATGATTTTCTACACTGGATAGTATATGCTCCAATAAATCTGTTAGTTTATAATGTGCCACAGGACTCCTTGTCACTTTATTTTAATGTATTTTTTAAATGAATGTAAAATCTGTTTTTAACTTCTGAGAATTATTAAAACAATCCAACTTTCTATGTGACCATATGATCCCTTATGAAGGAGAAATTTGTTACAGAGAGTCATACATCTCTGTTCCATCAGGGAGAAGGATAACCTCCTTGAGACAAGTGTGGGAATCACTACCATGTGTATCTGTAGAAACCAAGGCCAAATATACTCCTATGGACTCTTCAGAGTGTTCTAGAGCCCTTTGATAGCAAAACTTCAGGAGTAATGCTACCAATAGCTATCTTCTGCTTATTTCCTCCAACAACCCTTTCCTCATCCAGCTTTTATTTGCATAGAAATGAGAGTGGAAGAGAAGTGCCTCAAAACACATTTCCAAACCTGAAGTGAAATTCCTCTTTATCAGATTGTACCCCTAAAGAAGCCTTGACAGGATACGGGGAAAGGGAGATTACACATCTGTCCTTATCCCCAGGCCCTGTCTACTCTGTTTCCCATCTCCCTCAAAAATCATAACTGACAATGAGATCTTAGAAGATAAAACTGCAATTTTGTCAAAATGACCTCTGAGTTCAATAACTACAGTATAAAAATTATAGACAGATGCTAAGTATTTAACAACTCAGTCTCTAAACTCTGTCAGATACCCTTCTGCAAAGAGTGTCATGACAAAGATGAGCAGTACAACTTGTCAACATTTTACTAACCAATGTTTTTCCAATAGAAAATGCTGTTTTCTCAAAACGAAAATATCCTGCAGGAATGTGCTGATACTTATGACATTTCAACCTTTTGCCCTTATCAGAATTCTGTTCTCCCAAACCCTTTTGTAGATGAAATTTCTATATAGATGGAATTGTTTTGATGAAAATTATTTTTCATTTTAAATGTGCTAGATAGCATCAACGTTGCAGGAAGTTAAAAAGATAAATTTGAAATGAACTTTGATTTGACCTCACATGATTTTTTCAAAAATGTCATATCACAACACATTGAAAATGCCATTTTGTGAGAAATTCTGAGATTTTGAAATTTGAAAAATCTTTTCATTTTGAATTGGATTGAAAATAAACAATTTCCTGAAAGCTCCAGTAAGTACCAGTAGTCCTGGGTTTTTTTTGTTTGGTTGGTTGGTTGGTTCGTTTTTTTAGATTAAGAAATTGAGATACAAAGAGGGTAAAATGATGACTTTCAATCTTGGCACTGTAAAACTGGACACAAGAGTACATATTAAGACCACAAGAAATTAAAGTGACTAAATATAGATGTAGGTGCAACGAAGCACTTACACTAGTACATTTTTGCCTAAGTGACTTCCAATTTCACACACTGATCCAACAGGAAAGATTAAACTAGAAGTTAGATTTTCTAATCTCAAATTATTATTTACAATTAGATATCTAAATACTGTAAAAATCATCCAAAGTTTTTTTGTTAAATGTGTGTTTCTAAGTGTAAAGTCAGAAGCTTGGTTGAGATCTTTTCAAATATTAGGACCATCAAGTTTAATTTTTCCCATATGGTTATTTAGATAATAAATGCAGTGAACAGTAAGTTTTGAATTTTCAGGCAAATTTTTCCAAAACATGTGGTTGCGCAGCATGTGCAAAAGTATCTGTGTCCATAGTTCTGTACAACTATAAACACAAACTTTCCTTTTTCAAGTAATATTTAAAGACAAGAGTCCAGAGTGTGCCAGTAAGATACAGCAGTATAATACTTGGGTGGCCATATAATATGGTAATCTCTTTAAGCACAGAATTGTGGAGGTTTTCTGCCTCTACAAACTGGGATTAGTTGTCTAATTGCAATCTCCAAGTATAATCAATACATTTGAAAATATAATTAGCATGTATTTTAAGTACTCGTTTACATCCTTTGTTCCTTGGTTCCTACAAATCCAATTATCCAGGGATAGATTTGTTTGAAAAATCATTAAGATGTTTTTAAAATACATATAAAATAAGAGAGAACAGGCATGTTTACACTGTTAACAAGGCGTTACAGTCTAAAGGTTTTTAAAAAAAATCATTTTAGGAATATAAATCTTTGAAAAGTATAGATTTGACACAAGCTAAATATGATTTCTTTGAGGAGTTGCAGGGAATTTCAACAGAAAAAATTAATCATTTATGTAATATTACATTTTAATAGGGAAGAGAATGCATGTCTTCCATTGGAGCAAGCCATGTACCATACCTATCCTCAACTCTGGCTGAGGTCAGAAAAAAAACCTCTCAGAATACAATCAGCCTTGGAATCAGAGAATGCCACAACTGGGACAGTGTTCAGGGCAGTGAGGTTAGGGACTCTGGGGCAACTTTTTTTTTCTATTCTTCTGGAAACAGCCTGGGAAGATCCTTCTTTGTTGCACCAGGTTCCACACATGATACACCTTCCTTTCCCACCCTACTTGATTGGTAAAGAAAAAGGCTTCTAGACACACACAACCCCCAACAGCATCTGGAGGAGCTGGAGCAACCAGAAAAGAAGTAACTGGATGGTGGGGCTGTTGATCTAAGATATGCAACATATCAACTTTGCAAATAGTGTAGCTAAGGTCAACATTCTTAAACCTACTTACCACCGTGTCTTCAATGTAGTACGGTGAGTGGCTGATGATCTCCTATTGTCTCTGCTCACTCTTCTCATTCTGGTGAAGTAATGGAATCGACAGGAGAGTGCTCGGAGGTCAATTTATCATACGTAATCAGATGCAATAAATCTGCCGTCCATGGATTGATTGCTGCAGCTTCAATCCACCATGTAGCAGAGACTCATGGTGTTATTTTCTCTGTGGTGAGTGGCTGGTTGCTCTAACTTCCATCTACCCTCTTCCACATCGTCTTTCACTACAAACTCTTTGTAGCAGAGTTCATTTCTTGCTATGTGTTTGGACATGGGGGCCCTCTATCTTCTGTGTGTTACTATAAATATGATGCCATTTAACAGTAAAAGAGACTCGTGTGCCACAGTTTGGACATGAGCCACAGTTTGGCCACTCCTGATATAGATCTAAGCCCCAGTGTAGTCAGCAGAATTCTTCCCTCAATGTCGCTACCATCTCTTGGGAAATTGGATTGCCTACACTGAAGGGAGACTCCCTCCAGTCGGAATAGTTAATATCGCCATCAGTGGTTCTCAAACTGAGGTCCACGGACCACTATTGGTTCTCAGCCACCTTCCAGGTTGTCCTTGGCTTGAGCTCAGTTCCCCTCCTTACCCCACAGTGTGAAGCCCATGCTGGCACTGTAGCCTTGTCCTCCCACTTCCCCCCTACCTCCCCGAGGTTGGAGCACCAGGGAAAGAGGGGGGAAGAGAAAGCCCCAGGCATCGCTGTGTGTTCCGGCTCATGAGGAAGAAATGCTCCCCTTTCCCTGGCCGAGGGAATAGCAGCGTGCAGACATGCTGCCTGAAGGCTTTCCCCACTCCTCCTATTTACTGGAATCCAGCCAATGGGAGCAGCGGAAGGCCATGACTGGGACCGGTGTGGGCCACAAAGACAAGTAAGTGCCTCCCATCCCTTCATGCCCAGACCTCCACAGCCCACCTCCACCCCGCTCATGCAATTCCCCCCCACCATGACCTTGTACCCTCAACCTTCTGCACCCTTCCCCCTGGCCAGACACCCTACCCCCAGCCCACTGCTGCACCCAACCTTGCTCCTGCACCCACCTTACCTCCCTCCCAGACACACACTGCACCTTCTCTTGCTCTTGCCTCCCCTTGGCCACACACCCTACTCCTAGCCTGCTCCTGCACCTTACCTCCCCCTCCACCCCTCCTCCTGTCCAGATCCTGCTCCCCCATTCCCACTGGCAGCCCTGTCCCACACACTGAGCCTCCCATTTTTGTCCCAACCCCATAGCCTAGTGATTCCACAAAATCCACTAACTCTGGAACCCCAGAAGAGTAAATCTGGCCTACGGGAAGCCCAGAAACTCAGCCCTCTTTCTGCCCATCCCTATCCCTCAGTGAGGCTGGAGCTTCAGAGGAATGAAGTGTCTCACTCG
The DNA here is from genome assembly GCF_052426305.1 of Pelodiscus sinensis. Lineage (NCBI taxonomy): Eukaryota > Metazoa > Chordata > Testudines > Trionychidae > Pelodiscus > Pelodiscus sinensis. The sequence goes on along the minus strand of NC_143055.1, from coordinate 57,269,755 downwards.
AGGACCACATCAGTGAGGGTTGGAATGGTTCACAACTGATTTTTCTGTGGGTCAGTGGCTCCTGACCCAAAAAAAGGTTCCCCATCCATGGCATAAATAAAGAAAACCTGAGAACCTTTTGTGTTAGACATAAATTAAAATATTAATGTATTGAAAATGAAGTTTGATAAACATGAGAAAGTTAAAGTGCTTTGTCTGTTTAATTTAACCCATAAAAAAGAAGATATTAATTTAAATTAAAATGTTCTCCCTGGCTGCAGCACTAGCAAAATGTCTTGGGTGTAATTATGTAATTAATTACGAGTTTCCATTAGCAACTGGTAGTCCAAGGAAAGGTTTGCATTAAGCCAGATGGTCCATGGGCCAAAAAGTTTGAGAACCACTGATCTACATGAAAGTGCTACTGTGGATGAGTTGCAGGTGTACTGCTGTAGCACTTTAAGTGTAGACATACTCTTGATTATTTTCCTTCTTTCCTAAAAAGGAATGAGTGGGTGCAATGTGGGAATAGTTAATTTGAATATAAGTGACCTATTAAATTTAAAGATGAAGGAAATGTTCCCCTGTCTGTCTTACCAAGGGTTTTTCTGAAAGAGCTCTGAACTTGATACAAAAGAAAAAGTTAGTGTAAGTGTTGAAAAGAGGAATGCCCAACTTTTAGTTATTTAATCTCCTGCCATCCGCAGTCAGTAATAACTCTATTTTACATCACACATATTGTGGTCCCTGCTACATGCATATTTAATCATCTTTAAGGCAGCTTATGGTTATTATAGAAATGGTTCCACTTGGAGGAAAAATATAGCAGGAGCTGAGGGACTTCTAAATAGATAGACTCCCAAGAGGCTACAAGTATATAAGTATACCTAAGAATGAAAGACTGGGAATAATCAGAATTTATCTCTACTGATAGTTAAGATTTGTGTATCACCATTGGTACAGTCTACAATGAAGTTCTACAGCATCACCGCTGTAATGTTTTAAGTACAGATATACATTTTGGGGGCATAGAGTGACTGACCAGCTCCACTGCTGCTCTATTGTATGATCCTTCAAAGTTTATTCAAATGAGTCCTCTGTCATCCCCACTGGCTCTCGCTCTCTCTTTTGAGACAGAGCTGGACAAATTCACAAATGCAATTATCTAATAGGGTTGCTTGTGAAAGTATCATAGAACCATAAAGCTAATGCACACACACACGCAAAGACTGCTTGTCCATTCCCACCTTATACTCTGAACCCTGCACAGATTACTGTGTGCATACATGCAGAAGAGTCACGATAAAGGGAGTGGGAAGGAGTTTACTGTGGGAGGTGCTGATAAGGAATGGTATATGGGGTTGTTTCTGTGCCTTCCCTACAGTAGCCTGCTAGGTAGAGGTAGGTATGTGAGTGTGTGTTGGATGTCTGGGAAGGAATCATCCCCTCCTGATGTCACATTTCATTATAATATACAGGCCATGTTTATTGATTTAGGGGTTGGGCTATGGGTTTGTTCAAGAACTGCTCCAGTCATTGCCCTGGGGCTCCTTTATGACAGAATTGAAATAGCGATCCACTTTCTAGAATATAGCCATGCTGTGGACACAAGGACCTATTTCTTGTAGTCTGGTTTCTGCGTAATTAAAGCAGCATTGAAGCTGCTTTAATGTGGGCCAATTAGCAGAGGGCACACGATTATGTGCATTTCAGTACATTTAATATTCCAATTGTCACTGAGCTGGGACATACAGAAACGTAAACCACTACAATACAATTTCCTGAAATGGAGTCAGTACGTGAAGGAACAGCATTTAGGGTATATTTAGGAGATAAAATTGTGCAGACGAGATCCAGATTTAGTTAATCTCAGAATAGTTCTCTGATTACTATATACAATATTCTTGTATATATCAGTATTAGATTAAGAGCCTCCCTCCTCCTCCTCTCAAATTATAAAAAAGTCCTAAGCAAACAAACAAAAAACCAACTATTCTCATCTACTTGCTGACATTGCTAGATTGCCTTGAAGGCGTTTAGCTTTCAACGATGCTAGTGACATGGAAAATAGTGGCTTAAAAATAGCAATCTTGCACACCAGTTTTCTCCTCATGGTCTCTGCTGTCCTTTCTTAACACATTGTATAGCAATATTGCATGTTTCTGACTACTGTGTGTAACACTGTACCTTTATTACCGGCCCGGAGAAAAAGGCTGCTCAAAGCTGTGTTACTGGAGGAGGAGTTTGGAAAACAAATTTTCTGGGTAAGGGTCACATTTTGGGTAAAGGTTGAGACAGGATTTTATTTTATCCAACCAAGTCAACTCATCCCTGTTAAATTGATTACAATATTATGTGGTACGTGCATTTTCCCACTCTATTTATTCTTTTACTTGTGTCTAGAGCAGTAATACACCTCTTTTCCTTGTACAAATTTCATATTTGGGTGGTGGGCATGTGTCTGAGTTTTCAGTACTACTGTGTGTGACACTACTGTTACACCCAGCTTCACATGCTGGACAGATGGAACAAAAAAATAAAAAGGCAAAGTGGTAGTGGGTGGGTAGAGATGGGGAAGATTTTGGGGCTATGTATTTTAGGAAAGTTGGCCCTATACGTTGTTTTGATATGTAGAACACAATGGACAATTTTCTCTTTGTTTAAAATAATTGTCATGTGCCAGAGAGGAGTAAAGATGGAGCCAGAGTAGAAATTAGGAGTGGAAATTTCATAAATTGAAGTGAATTTTGAATAGAGGCTTTAATTTGGGGAGGATGTGTCACTACTCCTGTTTCACAAAATGTTCCTTTACTACTTTCTGCTCTTTTCTCTTCTGAATCATCTCTAATGTTTCAAAGAGAAAATGTAGTCTGATTGTTCCTCTTTGTTTTAGTTGTCTGGCTTTTGACCTCCACTTGAAATCAGTTTGATTCTAGTATTACCAAGCTGACATGCTCATTGCTTTTTATTCCAAAAGAAACCTTTCATTTATAAAATCTTTCAAAAATGGGATTAGAACAAACAACACACTTGTGGTTTTTGCATAGATATTTGTTACTATGGGAAAAGGAAGCTGTCAATCAGAAGTTATTTTCTAATGTGTATGTATTACTACTGCTTTCTCAAATTGCTCCAAATTCCTATTACTTCTGTTGCCCTACTGAAACCTTATTGCAAAGTCCCACAGAATGTAATAGGAATCAAAATATAGATTGTGACACTGCACCCTATGTGCTCCACAGTATATTATATCAGTATGACATAATTATGATGCATTTTATGTAAGATGAGTTGTGACGTAGTGGGGGGGAACTTGCTGGTTTCTATGGGTCTGTGGTAACCCCACTGGCTGCCGCCGGTACCACAGCCCAGAAGGACAGAGATGGGTCATTATGCAAAGGGATCTCTCAACTGGTCGGACCAGCTAACCCCCATGGAGAGGAATAAAGGAAGGTGAATGCTGCCCTGGCTGGGGGGCAGGGCTGGAGGAGAGTTAGTTAGTTTCTGTCTGGGAGCATGGAGGAAGCAGCCTCAGCAAAGGCTGGGTGGTTTAGAAGCCGAGACCCCTGCCCCATATCAAGGGGGGCTGAGGCATCCTAGGCCTGCCCTGTAACCTGATGACATCTGTGCTGTGCTGTATACTGGAGAAGCAATAAACCACCTGTCAGCCGACGGTCAGGGCAGTGAGTCCCTTATGACCGGCTGAAGTTCTTTTAAATTGTGCTTGGTTCTGTTACAGCAACTGAAGGAGTCAGGTTAAAGCTTAAACAGTTACTATTTTATTGTTACAGGGTAAACTTAGTTGTTAAATGCTACTGCTGTGTTACAGATAACACAGACACTACAAAGGACAGGACAGAAATTACACTAATAAGTCACTTACAGGTACCATGAAACCCTTTTGGTTCTCTGAGCTCTTATTTAAATGCATGCAAAATAGACACATAGCAGGTATATATATTCTCACCCCTGCGTTCCAGACTTGGCGTGGCCAGCGTCTTTCTCTCAATCCCTCGGGAAGAAGTAGGGCGAGGTTGGGCATCCCACAGACCTCGGGAGACAATCAATACCTGCCAGCAGGTATAGATGATTGGAGCTCAAATGGGGCGGGCTGCTGAACCTCTTTTATACCCCTTGGGTCATGTAGGCTTCTTCCTGGTTTCAAGTGGCCAATTAGGAAAAATGGCTTTGAACACCAAGTTTCCCACGAAGGGTGCAAAGCATAATTTATACCTGGGAAAATGCAGACAATGGGCACCTCTGGTATGTGATGGGCGAAGATTCCTCTCCTGGGACAGTGCAGGCGTGTCAATTACTGGTACTAGCCATCAGGGCGACGGGAGGCCCCGGGCCGTCAGCTAGCCCATTTACTGTCTGGTTTCTGTTTATGGTAGAGTCAGGGACAGGCAGCAAACCTGTGTTCCCAGGGCATCAAAGGCTGACTGCCTTTCTCTTGCTCTCTGGGGGAGAGGGGGAAACAAGATGGGGTTTGTGGAAAAACAAGATGGGGTTTGTGTCTGGCTACACCACCTCTATTCTACTGGCTGGTGGAGTCTGTTCGTGCCATTCCAGGGGTGCAGGAGGCGGGGGACCCCCAACGCGCCGTCACAGGGTTATATAAGGTGTCATTGAAAAGACTGATTTTCTGAATATGATCATTCTATTTGTATCCATTTATAACTTCAGATACAAAAATATTGACTCTGTATCTGTATTTCAAATGTAGTTATACCTGGGTAATGCCCACTAGAGAATATGCTTTCAGTCTAGATTGTGGGTGGGGAAGGGTCTATTCATAGTAATGGGTCATTAGGAAAAACAATAAGCTTTAGGACAGTGGTCACCAACCAGTCCTTGCCCGCAGACACTACTCCTGCAGCTCCCATTAGTAAAGATCAGTAAAGGGGAACCGTGGCCAGTAGAAGCTGTGGGCTCAGTGCCTCTAGATGAGGGGCAGCACAAAGCACCAAGCAGCCATTGATGTATATGCCAGCTGCTTTTGGAAGTGGTGCAGGGTCAGGGCAGGAGTAAGCCTGCCTTAACCCCTCTGCTCCACCATCCAGAAGCCATCTCAGTTAAATGATGCCTAGCCAGAGCCTGCTTCCTGAACCCCTGTTCCAGTCCTGAGCCTCCTCCTACACCCAGCTTCCTGCCCCAGACGTGAGCTCCTCTGCACCCAAACTCCTTCCCAGAGCTTACACCATGAAGACCCTCCTGGACCCCAATCCCCACCCTGGGTTAAGCTTGGAACCTCTCCCACACTCCGAACTCCTTGGCCCAAGTGCAATGTCCTTCTGCCTGCACTTTTGCCAATAGTTCGTCACAGAAGTACAGCATGAGAGGGCAGTCCAGGATGGTAGGTCAGGTTCTTAGGGATACCCCAGTTCCAGGTGGCAGCCCTGGGGGAATGCCTCACATAGGGATCTATACAAAATACTCAAAATCTATAGGATTTAATGCAGAATTTATGAATCTGCTGTAGGCTACTTTGAAAATATTTCTATTGTTTCATTATCTATGGAACTTTTAAGGAGGAGGCAACATTTATCATGTTTATTACAGATGTACTTAGAGGCCTGGAACTGGACCCCTTGTATGTAGGACATACTGTAATTACAAAGTAAATGATGTTCCAGGCCCAGAACATCTTATGTCAGGGAAGGCACATATAAAATTTAAGACTCTACCAATTTCACAGCCATGAAAACATATCACAGATCTTGAAATTATTATCTCCCTTGTTCCTGTGTACCTGGATCTCCTAGCTGCCAGTTAAGCCACACAGGGGAGGGACAGGGCTTGTCCTTCTCCTACATTACTGCTCTTGGTGGGAGATCAGACCCACCTCTAGAGGCAGCGCAGAAATGAGGGAGGTATACTTATGTGCTGCAGCAGCCTAGGAAGTGGACTCCCTCCCTTTCCCTGCCCCCCTGCAGTTCCTGCTGCAGCTCTGGGCACCAAGATCTTGGCTTCCCTTTCCTCACCCAGCAGCTCCTGCCAGACTGAGGCTTGGGGCCTCCCCCCATCCCAGCCAGCATGTGGACCCTTGTCACTCTAGCCTGGGTAGCCCAGGCCTGGTACTTCGACTGATCGACCGACAGACAGATACCAAATTCAGGCAGGGGGCTTCCCTACCTTCCCTCTGCCTGAGCAGTTCAGGCTTCTACCCCAATGTCAGTGCCTAGAGCTGTATGAGCTTCTTCTCCTATGTCTCCAAGCTTGGGGTGACCCACTTGGGGCTTCTACCCAAGGGACTCTACTGGAGGACCCATTTTTCCAGAGGACCACAAGATTGGCCGGGGGTCCCTTCCTTAATTTATCATTGTACTGATTGAAGTTAGGGTTTCACCTCCAGCTCCAGGAACTTCTTCTAAGTGCAGGAAGCCCAGAAACCACTGCCTAGGCAGCACAGAGGTGAGGGTGGCAATCTTGGGACCTTCTCAACAATCCAATTTTAGTTTGGGACCCCCACAGTTATCAGATTGTGAAATGTCAGATATAAACATCCATAATTTTAAAATGCTCTGGTCCTAACATTGACCAGAATGAACCATGAATTTGGAAGGGCCCTGCTCAAAGTAGCTATACACCAGAGCCACATGGCTTATTATGTCCCATATCTAACTCCTCTATGTGTACAAAAGCCCCTCAGGCAGCAGAACCAGTTTTGCAGATAGAAGGTCAGGATTTTCAGATGGTTCATATCACATGTTTTAGTCCTAGTAGATCTGTGGGGGTTACTCCTATGCATATCCATTCCTCCTTCCACCTGCAGAGGGCAAGAAGGGTTTATGTAAAAAGCCTCTGACTAGGTTCTATACTTGATCTAATCAGTCCCCTTCCTCCCAGAAGCTACTTGAGCCAAAAACTGAACTTTGGATTCACCTCCCTTTGAATTGTAATCTGTATCCCTACATCAGTGACATTGGCTAAGATGGCACCAATACGTTGGCAAATATTTTTTTAACCTGGATTCTGAAATTTCACAAGTAGTACCATTCAAATAGTAATTGTAAGACTCTTTCCAAAAGTTCCTGTGCTGCTAATACAGGATCCCATTCTGCAAACTTTACTAGCACTGAATATCACTTAAACTGTGGCTAATAGCCTTACTTCCATGTGTAACTACTTCTGTACATTCATGCTCCTCAGTGAGTTCCAAGCTCAGGTCTTAAGCTATTCAGATAAAGATGCTTAGGCAAGTCACGTCGCCATCTCTGCCTTTGTTTGGTAATGGAAGTTAAGTATTGTTATTTCATTTTACACCTGGGTAAATAATCTGAGACCTAGGGAAAGAAAAGCACTAACGACACACTGCAGGTGAGTAGTAAAACCAGAAAGTTGGTTTAGGTCTCCTTTCTCCCATTTCAGTCCCAATGTACTACACCGTGATGTGTCCCAAGATATCCTCAAAACTGTGGAATAGTCAGGTGGTCTGCCCAGGTAATCAGTGTTCCATTATGTCCTTAAAAATCTATGAACCTTTGTTTCAATATTCACAATTCTCTTTAGTTTTTTGATGGCTGTACAAAACAGCATTAATACTGAAAAACCTTCACATATAGTTATACAAAAAACCGTACCATTGCTGTGTGTGAGAGATGAATATTTACTTAACACACCAAAGAGGGAAAGACAAAAATCATCAACTACAAGAGTTAATTTTACTGCTTTGGTTAGTTTCAGAATATGTTGACTGTTTAGTATCAAAAGGTGAATAAGACCAATGTTTCTTGGTCACTAAGAGTAAATCTACACAGCAGCATTATTTCGAAATAACATCCCATTATTCTGAAATAATTATGTGAGCGTCTACACAGCTAGTCCATGATTACAAAATAATTTTAAAATAACAGGTGGCTTATTTTGGAGTTTGTAAACCTCAACCCTGAGGAATAACGCCTCTTCCAAAATAGCTATTTTGGAGTAGTAGCAGTGTGCACACTCCACTGCTGCTATTTCAAAATAGCTCCTCCCTAGGGCCATTCAGAATAATTACTCCCCCGTGCTTCCTGGGGCTCTATATCAAGGTATCATGACCATATTAGGGAAGCCTGCCTCAAACTAATTTCTAGGTTCCCTATGGGGTAGACATACTATTTCAAAATAAGCTATGTTAGGAGGTTTTCTTCTGGAGACGTTTATTCTGAAATAATCATGCAGTGGAGACATAGCCTAAATGGCCTGTATGCACCGATTTTGCTACAGCAAATACACACTTGATTTAATCTTGATATAGGGTCTGATATTAGTATGCCAAACAAAGACAACAAAATATGATTTTATCATCTTTTTCATCCTGTCACAGCAGGGACAAGGTCTAACTAAATGAGGTAGGCACATGCTATCCATATTCTACAAAAAAATCATAAGCTAAAGCATTTCAGTCTCCACTCTAAAATTCCTTGGCTTTCAGGCTTAAGTTAATCTTAGTCTTACTTTAATGTAGTGGTGGTATTTTTTGTGGGTGGTTTAATTACAAAATACATTGGTTCTGACTGAATAAATTACAAGATTAAATTCTACATTGGATACAGAACAGTGCAAGTTATATTAAAAAGTCATTATATTTGGAACTCAGAGCAAGGCACTATAATTAAAAGACAATTGAATTAAATTAGCTTTGAGACTACAAAATTTTAAGCAGGATCTGGTAAATGAACATTAACAGTTAACATGTGCCTTTTATTAGATGCTTTTCTTTTTTTTATTTCCTCCCAAATCCAAAGTTGAGACTCTTAGATGTCAATGAAACAGACACATGAAAGACACCCACACTGATATGCACCATTGAACTTTGTCTGTGCCCAAACCCATAAAATTGTTTTCCATCTCTCAGCCATTGATAAATCAAAGTTGAAAACATCATGTGGGCTACAATATATTCTTTGTTCTCATAACTTGTTTTCATCACTATCAATGATATTTTGTTTCCTACAGCTGTGTGTTACAGAAAATAAGCAGCTGCCTTGTATGTAGTTCCAACTATTACTAATCTAAATGTTGTCATTAGCTATAAGACTTTGTAAGTGATTTTGATAAATGTTTAATATTTATAGAAATCTAAGCTTTGAGTTTTAACACTTTATTAGACTCTGCCAAACTGTAATTAACCTTAATCAAGCCAGAAAGTTAATATAGTTTTCAAATATTAAGAAATTAGATAATCTATATACCTGCTACTGGCTGAAGCTTACATTTTCTACGTTCAAGTATAAGCTGTTACTGAATATTTTACTTTATAAGTCTTGTTTTGTCTTCTGCTGGGTTGAAAGTCTTGATTTCATTTTCAGTACTTCCTTTGGTGTTGATAAAGTGTTATAGTAGAAGTGAAATAAAGTAATGTGCCCCTCCTGAATAAAATAATGTACCCTGTGCTAGTGACATTGACTATATATCTTTAGTTGAATGCAAAAAAGCAGATACCAATAAAAGAGTGCCATAAACACCATATTTTCAGCACGAGGAGTATAATACGAATACATCAACCCAGAAGAGATCACAAATAAGCTATTGGTGTTAGTGATATACAAGCAAATTCAAAAGATTAAATGCATTCATGTTCTTTTCCTGTGCACGTCATTCATTTTGTATTTAGCAGTATGACATGCAACATCTCAATTTTATTTCTAGTATACTTCTGTAACTTATTTTGAGATTAACCCTACAGTTCTTTCCTAGGAAAAATTCTCATGGGGCAACTTGTACACAGGCAAAATGCCCACCAAAATAAAAGGGTGTTTGTCTGGATAAGATTAGCAGGCCTTGACCTATGATTATAATGTGAATTACAGCTATGTTTGGTGATTTATCTGGTAACTCAACGGATTATTTCTACAGATGTGTTGACAGACATGAAAAGCATAATTCGGCTCATCATTCAGTATGCACACAAGCTATAGATGCAGGCAGCAGTAGACACATCATACCAGTTCACAATATATTTTTAATAGTTCCCTTTGTAAAAGCAATAACATTAGTATTGTGGTACTTATGAGCAGGGCTTAACTTGAAATAAACTATGCAAATTGACCTACGTCAATTGCATACCTTATTTCAAAATAGCTTATTTTGAAATTAGACGTGTTTACACAGCACTTATTTTGAAATAGAGCACTCATCCTCTGACTTCTCTTACTTCTCATACAATGAGGATGACAGAAGCCAGAGTAAGAAGTTCTCCAGCTTGACAGTATTTCAAAATTATTTCGAAATAACTGCCTGCTGTGTAGACACAGACTAAGTTATTAGAAAAATAATGCTAGTTATTTTGAAATAATGTTGCCATGTAGATGAACCCTAAAGCTAGCGTGTGTTTATTCCATGACAAGCACAAAGGGTCAGCAGTGTTCTCTACTGAACAGCCATTTTTCTCAAAATGGTAGCATAGGGTACAAGTAAGACAAAACCACTTTAGTAACCCAGATGGAGGGGAGGGGGTTGTCGCAGATGGCAGAGAGTCAGCCCTTACTGATATGAGGCCCCCCTTTACACTCAAAAGTCTGATATATATATATATATATCTGCTTGACCTATTAACCTATTGCAAGCAGTGTGGTTCTGTGCTTAATGGCATTGTGGTTTCTTGCTCAACTTGCTTAAGAAGCTCACTTCTGATGCAGGACGCACTGCGTATGGTTCAGTCTTTGGCTAAGCTAGTGAGGCCTACCTCCACATGCTATAGGAAGGTGCTGCAAGCAAGACCACAAAAAGTTATGCTGACAGCAAGAACAAATTTAATAGTTTACTGGAACATGAGAAAAAATGTTTCAAATATCAGAGAAATGAGAGAGGGACAACTGGATTTGAAAATCTAGGTATCAGTGAGAACAGATTTACAAATGTGGATAAGAAGCCTTTTAAGGAGGAGAATAAACATCTGTCCTATTAAAGTCATTGTGACAGTATACACAGAGAGGGATTAGCCCTCATTATTACAGATTCTGTAAGGGGGGGGGAATAAACTCCTCAACCAACAGATCATATGCACCACACTCCATATCAGATTCTGAAAGGAACAAAATGATGAGGGTTTGCTTCTGAAGTATGGCTGATAGATTACAAACCTATTTTATACCTTATGAGGCATGAATTTAATGTTAATGTAAGATGTGATAACCAGGAAACGGAAACAGCAATGAGGAAGTATGGGTCGGGTAACCAAACTAGCAAGGGATTCACTGAATTGTGCTTGGTGTCTGACCTCATTCTTGCAAGTATCCTGTTCCCTCCTAATGACATACATAAAGAAACAAGGAATTTACCAGATGGTAAAACAAAAAGTCAGACTGATCATCAGTTCAAGTTACAATTCATCTATCCTGCACTCCTGGGCATATCAGGCAGCAGAGAACACATTTTTTGCAATGCCAAATTGAAATTAAAACTGGGAAAGAATAGCTTTAAACAGAAAGTGGCAAAACAAATTAGCATTACCAAACTGAAAGCAGAATACTGTGAGAAATTCTAAATTAAACTCAGTAACAGACCTGAGGCATTTCCTGAAAAAAATGGGCAGTGCTAAGAGATGCTGCTTCAAACCACATCAATTGTCATGCACAGAACATGCCTCAATGAAAATGATTAAAAATCTAGAAAACATGACCTATGAGAAAAGAGGGAAAGAAATAGGATTATTCAGTCTGAAAAAGAGAAGACTGAGAGGAGACATAACTGCTTTCAAGTATCTAAAAGGTTGTTACAAAAAGGGAGAAAAAATATTCTCCTTAACCTCAGATGACAATGGACTTATATGGCACCAAGGGAAGTTTAGGCTGGATGTTAGGAGAAGCATCCTAACTGTCAGGGTGGTTATACATTAGAATAAATTGGCTTGGCAGGTTTAAAAATCTCCAGTGGTGGAGATTCCACAAAGCAGGTTAGACAAGCATTGGCTACATGGTGCTTCATCCTACCATGAGTTCAGGGGACTGGACTTGATGACCAACTGAGACTCCTTCTAGTTCTGTAATTCTATGATTCTATTATAGTAAATAAAGGAAGCAGAAACTAATCTCACTCTTGTGGGTATGTTTAAAGTTAACTCAGGAGACAGAAATACCCTGAATTGAAAAGCTTGCCTTATGCAATCCGCAAAGCGGTTTATAATGACATGCAAGTCTAGATGTTAATAGCTAGGAAAGATGTATATAAAAAGGCATAGATGTATATAAAAATGTGTGACTATGGTGGCGCCTCGGGGTTCCTGCACCCCTGTAATGGCACGAACAGACTCCACCAGCCAGTAGAATAGAGGGAGTTTATTGCTTTTCCAGGATACAGCACAGCATAGATGCAATCTGGTTACAAGGCCAGGCCTAAGATGCCTCAGCCCCCCTTGAGATGGGGGAGACTGGGCCCTTAAATCCCAGGCCCCTTGCTTAGGCTGCCTCCTCCATGATTCCAGCCAGAAACTGGCTATTGTGGAGGGTTGTCTTTATAATTAAATAACCAATGCCATGCCCCAGGCATAGGAATGAAAGGAGGTGAATAGTGGGCATGCTAGTCAAAGGACATTTGTGTCTTAAGAAAAAAATATCATTGTAACAACAAGGGGAAAAAGAACTATGGACATGAGATTGATTGACTTTGAAATCACTAGACCAAACTCTTAATAGAGCTCATAAAAGAGTTTATCAGATGAACACATAGGTACCTGTTTAACTTTTAGAAAGGGAATTAAATCTGAGGAACAGTCAAAACAATAGCAGTTAATTAAATGTCTGAAAGAAACAAATCTCAAAGAGATGGATAAAACTGATGTCTAAAACAAACATCTAGAACATAAGCTAGGAGAACTTTTAGTAATCTTTGGAAAGGATTATATCTAGTCCTTTTTCCTGTGAATGTCAAAAGGCAAACTAATCTAGGCATAAAATGCTTGGACAGTGAGGCTATTGATGTCACATTTTATGCATTTTAGGGGATTTGATAACCTGTTACTACTTTCTAATAGATATCTGAAGAGAAATCAGTTGGATTTGCATGTGATGGGTGATCAACAGAACCTAAAGCACAGTTTAGGGTGTGGGTGCTCTTGGTTTCCTATTGCTTCACCCTATTAGCCTAAGCAAATATGCCTTCTTGACTATACTCATAGCACTAACTCCAGCTATTCCACATCTTTCCCAGTCCAGGCAGTGATGGGGTGCCCCACTAATATAATGGAAATCTCCTTGTCTAGCTTTGGTAACATATCTTAGAAAAATGTCAACTCATAGACTCATCTGTAAAATAATGTAGATTTATTTCCTAGTCAGACATTATCTTCTCAAATCTTTTAACTTTTCCAGTTGTCAGAGTTTGCTAAGAGATGCAAGGATCCTGGCAGTTCCTGGCTCTAATAATTGCCCCCACCTTTTGCCTGGTTCTTCCCATAATTGGCCTCAGTGACAGATTTATTACCCCTTAAAAATAGAGTGATATTAGAACAGCTAGATTTAGACACACGTAAACAAAAACCATTAAAGTAGAATCACAATCAGAAACAATATTACATAATGATATTATATCCCCATGACAGAGACACAGTTCTAAAAGCAACTGATGAAAACCATCTTGATCAACTTAATGGTCAGCTTTCAAAGACTAGTTTAAATTTCTTCAGCTCAGTTTCTCCTTGGACAAGATGGTGCTGCAATTCTTATTTATTTCAATCAGAACTTCATTGGCATAGTGGGGAAGAACTGGACTACAATGAATGATGTATTATTTTTAGACACTCATGTTCATTGCATCTAGAGTGACCAGAACGCCCAATATTATTGGAACTGTTCCAATATTAGAGACTTATTTTTCTGTGGAGTATACATGCATATATAAGACTAAGTGTCCTGATTTTTTCAATCTTGCTATAAGGTTACCCCAAGAGTATTACAAGATGTACATTGCCACACTTCCGTCTCCCTGGTAGCCCTCTGCTCCTCTGCCCGGCCGATGGATCAGATGTGGCTGCGCCGCCCTTAGTAGTCAGGGGCCTCACAGTGAGCCCCTGAGGGCCTCATGCAGCCCACGGGCCGTATGTTGTGCAGACCTATCCTACATGGAGCACTTTTGAAAAACTCCACCTTTGTGCTGACTGTGGGGTGGAGCCAGACTGGGCCTTGCAGGATCATTGGAAGGCAAGTTACCTTAGGAAAGCACAAAAGGTTCCAGAGTCCCTTGATGCACTGAGGAGGGTATTCACTGTACTCCTTCCAATAGTTAGTGCTTCCGGTCAGCTAGGTGTGATTCGGAGGTTTCGTCTAAACTGTCAGGTTTTTGCAGAAGAGGAAATGCAAGTGAAGCACTCATTAACATTTCTCACACTCATTTCATATTCTCTTCCGATCCTTTTTGCAGAAGAGGTTTTTGAAGAAAAAAGTACAGTGTAAATGGAGTCATTTTGCGCAAAAACCCTATTCCTCATTGAGTTCTTGAGCAAAGGGTTCTTGCACAAAAGGATTTTTTTGCGCAAAATGGCCCCATCTACACTGCATTTTTCTCTGCAAAAATCTCTTCCGCAAAAAGGATGGGACGAGAATGAGCACTTCATTTGCTTTTCCTCTTCCGCAAAAATGATGCCATGTAAACAGAGTCTAAGGTATGTCTACACTTAATTCCTCGAGAGAGAGAGAGGAATGCAAATGCAGACACCCAAAATTGCAAAGGAAGCAGGGATTTAAAAATCCTGTGCTTCCCTTGCATAATCGTGTTATGGCACTATTTAGAAATAGCGCTATTTTGAGAGAAAAAATGGGGTTATTTTGAGATAAAACCATTCCCCCGAAATAATCCTTAAACCTCATTTTTTTATGAGTAAGGGTTATTTCGAGGGAAGGGTTTTATCTCAAAATAACCCCATTTTTTCTCTTGAAATAGCACCATAACGCAATTATGCAAAGGAAGTGTGGGATATTTAAATCCCCGCTTCATTTGCAATTTCAGGTGTCTTCATTTGTATTCCTCGAGAGAGAGAGAGTAATGAAGTATAGACATATTGAGCTAGAAGATAGGATGCTGGCCATTTTGGAGTGAATGGAGATGGTGCCTAGAAACAGTCTTTGAGGCTAATAAGTAACTCGCTGCTGTATGATATAAAGATAGGAAGCTCCCTGAGCTCTTTCTTGTATGCCAGTGCAGATGCCAGACACAACCTCTACATTCTTACAGGCTCCAATCAGCTAAAAAGTTAAAAAGACTGAGAAGAAGAAATGGAACATCCACCAGATAAAGTGCCATTGAAACAGCCAGGGCAAAGGCTGCCCTTGGAAGCATGTATAAGTGTCTTCACCAACTCTAGCCTATTAACTGCTTTAAGAGCCAAATCAATGGCTAAACTCTACCCTTGGATTTGAGTCCTACCACTGCATGCTTGTATGCAGAACATTAACTACTAGTGGAAGCGAGGTAAAGAAATATCAAAGTCATTGCTAATCAAATTATCCCTCCAGACCAAAGCTATCCCTGCCAGCAGTCAAATATTAAATGAAGTGAGAGACAGACATGAGTGAGAACTTGAAGCTGTGCTGTAAGTGTAAGATTGAGGCTTGGAGAGAGAGAATTTCTAACAAGTGAAGTAGTCATACCAGTACTTGACAAGCTATTCATTAAAACAGAATGGTCTATTAATGTCTCTCCTTGTTTCAAGGTGACTGTATAAATCACATTACAATAACACCTAGACCTTTAGGAAGACGAGAGGAACAATTTTAACCAGAAAACTAGCAAGTTCCAAGTCAGAAAAACAAACACATGCGGAATTAAAATAACAATCAACACATAATTAATGTAGCTTGGGTGCAGGAAACTGCAATAACATTGTTATAAAAGGCTACAAAGTTTATAAAGGCCTTGTGTTAAGACTGTAGATGATACCAGCAATCTGAAAGAAAAAATATTTGAGGATCCAATAGTATGGAACTAGTAACAAGTGAAATACAAAGCAACAAACCATCATCTTTGAAGAGATGCTAGCTCTCCTTCCATATGCCCCAACTGAGTTACTTCTTCTGACTTTTCCATGTACTATAAGAACCATAATACGTTATTATATTTCAATAAGCCTGGTAGTTGAATTGAGTTCCCATACACATCTCCACCAGATAGGTGGAAGAAATGAAATCTAAACTCATGGTACGATCTATAATAGGGTTGCTTATTTTAAGAGGTTGAAGCAAGAGTAAATTAAGTTGCTAAAGAACTGTGATGGGGGACACTCTCTTCTCGTGAGCTCTTCCTATCAGGTAGGTGTGATTCTGCAATTTTTCTTTGTTCCTGGCACCCCTGTCAGCTGTCAACTTCGCTAAGCAGGGCTAAAGTGGTTCAGCCCGCTGGCCAAGTCACACAAAGTCAATATGCTTGCATGAACCCCTTCCATGGTAATAGGTCCTTGATGGACTATCACTGAATCTTTAGCTTTGTCTATGGACTTGCTTTGGCTACATCTATACTGCAAGTATCCTGAAATAGCTATCTTACATCTTCACAGCAAGCCCACTATTTTGGGCTCACTATTCCAATGTCCCTGTAAACCTCATTCTAGAAGGAGTAAGGGACATTTCAGAATAGCACTTTATTTTGAAATTTGGTGCTGTGTAGACAGCGCCAAATGACGAAATAAGCCATTTCAAAATAGCATTGAAATAAGATACACAAATTGTGTATCTTATTTTGACGCACCCTTAAAGTCCTTCCCTGCCCTGTTAGAGAGCACTGTCCCCAGAGCTTTCTCCTTGGAGATGTTTTGTCTTCACCAGTTCTCACTGCCCCAGCTTTCCAACTAGGTCATCTCTTAAGTTCACATACTGTTCCCTTTAATTCCTTCAAGTACCCATTTCTATTTTCCCTGGACTTCTTCCCACCAGGTCACTGTCTTTTCATTCAACACCTTAAGGTTCACTCTCTCCTTGCAGAAAGACCAAAGGATTATGAGAGAGAACCAGAAGTTGGGCTGTATTTTGCTGAGTAGAGCATCCTCCCTCACCCCACAGACCCAGCCAAAAATGACCTGATAAATCTCTGCTGCTCCTTTTAACTGAGCCTTCTGGGCTCTGGTTTAATGCTTCTAATGAAACCTATCTAGGAAGACCTGGAGGATCCATCTGGAGGTATGATGTCTGTAGTAAGTCTGTGGGGCTTCCAGCAGGAATCCAAGTACACCCTTCTTATAATAACAAAGACGCCTTTAACCTATCCCTCTAAGCCTTACATTTATGTGATTCTACTTGGGTTACAACCTGACTGGTGGCCAGCATTAATGGCTATTAGTCTTACTAGCATTACCTGTTCTGTTGTGATAGTAGATGTACGCAAGGCCTCCTCCCTATTGATTGTGGAGGCCGGAAGGCTTGGGCTGGCTTGGGCCATGTGGCTGCTTGCCTTCCTGTTGCTCCAGGAGGCTGGAGTCATATGGCCTCCTCCCTCCCTGCTGCTCTTGGGGGCAAGGAGGCTCAGGCAGTGTGGCCTTTTCCCTCCCCACTGCTCCCAGGGGCACAGCTGTTGGAGCCATGAATCTTATTCCTTCCCTGCTGCTGGGGCATGCGTGTGTGTGCTTTTCCCCTTCCTGTGGTGGGGGCAGGGTGCACACACGTGGCCTCCTCTCTCCCCACTGCTCCCGGGACTGGGGAGATTTGGGCTGTGGGGATTCCTCCCTCCCTGCTGCTCCGATTGGCGGAGAGGCTCGGGCTGAGTGGCCTTTTCCCTACCCACTGCAACAGGGATGCCGGGGCGCATGCACGCACACTCTTCCCCTCCCCGTGGTGTGGGATACAAACTCACTCAGTTGGCATGCTGCTCCTCCTCCTCCCCTGCCCATGGTGAGGGCCTCAGCAGAGGGTGTGGGACTGGGAGCCTGCCTCCCCCTAGGAACTTCTCAAGTCTTCTCAAATGTTCTCTGTGGCAGACGACAGAGACACCTCTCCTTTTATAATAGTATAGATTTATTATCCCAGTGCCATAGAGCTATATGATAGGTTGGATCCAAAATCATCAGTCCTATGGAGTTTAAAAGTTAAATAGGAGCTCTACATAGCTCCTAGACAAAATTAATTATAGCTGAATTTTAAAAGAGCCATTTGTTGGATTCAATTTGGATAATCACTCATAAATTTTTATGTTTATTTAACATTTATTCAGCCTCTCCAAATCTGTTGGGTTTGCAAACGTCAACTGGAAATCAAACATGACATGATGTTCTCAGGAGATTTCTGGCAGAATCAGTTACACCCGAATAACAGACATTTTCATGTTTTCTCGGTGATATATTCCTGGCTCTGCAAAGGACCAGGACATTCTGAGATGCATGAAAATGAAGAAGAAACAGGGAATAATGTTAACCAAATCTTGAGCATTAAAAATGTTCGTTCGTTTAGATGTCAGTTTGGGCAGAAGGATTATTTCTGTTAGCAAAGCTGGTTTGCTGATCTCTTGACTAAATCAAAATCTACAGTGATGCGGTTATGCTATCTTGGTGTGTTTTAGAGAACAGTGGAACATAAGTATCTCTGCAGAACCTGAATATATAGATAATTGACCTTTAGGATGTAACATAAGTGTCTTTATACAACCCCAAGGGACTTAGATCAGTCTCCCTCATCAGTTTCTTACTTTAAGGCTCCCTTAAAAGTATTTTAATGTAAATAATCTATAGCCTATAAGGTGTGGGCTATTTAAAGTTCAAATTAGATTGGGGTGATTTGGAAGATTTGGGGGAAGGGTGTGTCCAAGAAAAACTACAAATAAAAATATCCTGCAGGTGTGAAATATTTTTACTTTTTCATAATACTATGAAAAAGACAGTTTTGCTTTGCATGAAAAAAAAAAAAACTGTTTGCTCTAGAGTCCAGGCTATCTAGCCAAGCCAAAAATCTGAATCCAATTTGAAAAGCAAATAGCAGACCAAATATATCATTAACTGAGCAGGTGTTCTTGTTGCTCAACCACAGTAAAACATAACCCCTCAAAACTTTGAACAAAACTGAATTAAAATAGAAATATTACACAACATATATCTGTTGCACAGGTCATCCAAAATAAACCAAGGCTTTATTTTTTCCATAAGAGGTGGTTGTCAGAGGTCCCAATCTGCACAGTTTAAGAAATTTAGAATGTGTTAATACTAGTTCAGTTAGATCCAGATAATCAGGTTCAAACAAGTTCCCATGTTAATAGCAAAAAAAGGTAGGAGCAGCCAATTATGTATAAAAAATTATTAAAACATACGAGTTTGCAATATCAGTATTTCCAAAACATTCCTCAAGCAAGCTCTCAAACAATCAGACAGGATACCAAGAGGAAAAGACCTCTGCTTCACAATTCTATGTAAACTAAGTAGTAGTAGTAGTAGTAGTAAATAGTCTAAACTGAAATTCTTTGGTGATCTGTCCAGCACTGAGATAAGCATTCAAAACTCTTAACATTTATCCTAATATTATCAGAATGTATGATGATGTACCCCAAACTGATCTCTCATTTCTTCAACAAATTCCATAACTTCCTCTCCCTCCTTTTAAAACCTTCCCTATCCTCCCCTCCCCCCCGTACTTGAAAACACAGGAGTTTTGTATTGTACTCTTATGTTTAACAAGCTCAGGTTCTGTTGGACCAAATGATAAAGAATCAAGAGACTATTACTTAAATGGCCTTGTCATCGTCCCTGAGATACTCAAATCCTTATGACCCGTATGAAGACAGATTCATCTGCTTTCAGTTGGCATGATGCCGGGAAAGTAGGTGGTTTCTTACATATTATAACTAGACCCCAAACTATCCCAGGTTTAAAGTATTAATACTAAATCCTGACTGGCACCCAGAAGCAAAAAGGAATCCTAAAAAGATTGTGAGAAAATGATATAAGGGTATACTCCCTACTGTCAAGCTCAGTAAGCACTTTGGAATTAGAGATCTAAACTTTCCCCTACATTTATAGACCTTATTCAGTAAGGATGGTGAACCACCAACAGTTGCAGGGGAAAACAAATAAAATCACTTTAATATTACCTGAGCTGTGCCTCTGTCAGCTCGCTCTCAGGTAAGTTTCTCTCTCAACACAACAATGGGAAAACAGATACCCTATCCTCAAGTGCCAATGAAAAGGAAATACCAATGATAGTATCAGAATTCTTAGAAGATAGAGCAACAAACAGCAACAAACCATCACTGTCTAAAGTGGCAGCTTCCTTGTAGTCTCAGCACAGTAATTTCAGCAATGAGCAAGGATGTATGGGCTTGTTACAGAGCTCCTTGTCAGTGCGGGGTGCGGAGGTTAGCCCTTTGCGGGCTCCCGCCACCCCATCACGGGGCTGAAGAATTATTAACTGAATTTCAGTTCAAGGCAGTCCTTCTAGAACAGTGTTTCTCAAAGAGGTCTGCAGATCCACTCTGAGAAACCTGCTAACTGGCTGCTCAAGTTTGTTTATTTACTGGCTCCCAGCCACAGATCCTCATGGCTCCCATTGGCTCCGGTTCCCTCTTTGCCGTTTGCAGCCAAGGGAGCTGCAGGAAGCAGCGTGGGCTGGGTCACTGCTTCCCGCAGGTCCTCTGGGCTGCAAACTGGAGCCAATGGGAGATGCAAGGCTCTGTGGCTGTAGAGCCAATAATCAAACATACCTGAGCATCCAGTTAGCAGGTTTCGCAGAGTGGCTCTGTGGACCACTTTGAGAAACACTTTTCTATAACAATGACACAGTGCTCTCACTTCCACTGCTTGCGTGTTCTGAAGACAAAATGGGAAAGAGAAAATGTTAGCTCTGAGTATTATCAATATGACATTTTACCAATTTCAAAATAAAAAAAAAAATATTTGTCCTTCATCTTTGTTTAGGTCTGTATAACTGTTGCCTCTAATGTCATTAACAAAATGCTATAGAACACTAACTTTTTATTTTGATACAGAGCTTTGTAGGTAGCATGTCAGGTGTACCCTGATTCAGGGTCAAGAGGCTGATAGTCCATGTAGTTTCCTGTTGGGTCTATAACTACTCTGACCGCTGCTCAAATAAAGTTGTCATTTACTCCATCTGTCAGAAGTGTCCTCTGTTTTGTCAATTGAGGAACAACAGAGTGACAGAGAACTACATCCACATCCCTGCCACTGCCCTACATCTCTCCTCAGAATTAGTCTTCTTCCAAACAATTCCATCATTGCTTACTGGTATGCTGGAGGGGCAAATATAGTCCCTAGCCCCCCAATGCAAGGGTAGTAGCAGAAACCACTCCATGGGACACGAAGTGTCACAGAACATTAAACAATTTTTGCCTTGCATTAGCCCAAACATTTTCTGCTTACCTTTATTTCGGGGTGTGATTGCTAAGACAGCTGTTGAAATTATATAGTTGTAAGCACAGCTGTACAGAAGACAGAAATTCTATTTGACAAATGATTTTGAGATTTCACTTTGTTATAAAAAGTAATGAAAACCAAAAAGTTTGAAATTCCCCAATAAGGAAAATGTTGTTTCAGGCATCCAGAATATATCATTCTGACTGAGTCCTTTCATTTTTATTTTTATTTTTAAAATTTTGGAGTCTATTACAATTTATACTATAATATATTTTTAAAAAGTGAAATAAAAAGTCATTTAGCACAAAACATCGAAATGTTTTATTCTGACAGTGGTGATACGGGACTTTCACTGATCTCATAACATTTTGTGTAATGTCTTCCCAAATGAGGAAAATTGACCCTCTTTTATGATGTATTTTAATGAAAGTGTGTATTCCAGTACAGTATGATTTCATCAAAATGTCACCTACTAGTGCCAGTTAGAAGTCCAGTACTCTCACTCATTGACTAGCTAGATTAGCATCAAATAGCTTTATTGGCACATACATGTTTGTAGTACACAGGGAGTATGGACTCCATGTACGAACTCACCAGATTCTGATCCTGCCGAAGACCTGCACTAATATCTGCTGTTTTCAAGGTATTTTGTGTGTGTGTGGGGGGGGGGGGGGCGTGTCTTGTTGGGCAGGATCTTGTGCAGTCACTGCAAGATCAACAAGTAGGTTTCAGGCTTCTTGCACAACCCTTCCAACTTAACTATTGTGACAAAACTAAGCCTGCAGCCTGTCACATTCTGATCCTATTATATTCCAGGAGGTGGGTGAGCATTAGCCCATCCACATCTAAAGGACCTTCCCTCAGCCTATGGGAAAGGTTCACAGAGGCCAGAATGCCAAATAATTGCTGGGGAAAAATAATGAGAAAACAAGGACGGGTGTATAGGTCAAAGGGTCAAAATGAGGGATCCAGATGGGGACACTGAACAGAGAACCCCGGACAGTGTCTACTGCCCCTCAAAAGTCTCAAGAGACCCAGTGTATGCTGCCCAGTGAAATTCTGCCTGAATACGTGAACAGATGCAGGAGCAGAAATGGGCCCCACAGTCACAGGTTCCTCCCTCAACCAACCTTTGTTCCCTCGTTTTGTAAATTACCATCTTGGCCACAGCCAGGAGGAGGTTGACGAGGACGTTCCACAACTTTGTGGGGTTATGGATGTGATGTGCATAAATTAATAGTTGACGGAGAAGTGCAGCCAGAACTTCAACAAGAGATTCTGGAGGAGCTGAAAGAGGGGCTGTAACCTGATGCACTAGAGATAAACATGCACCAGGGACTCCCTCATGCCACAGAAGGGGAATGTGTCAGGAACAGGGGTGAACCGCGCCAAGTTCACGCCCGTGCTCTCAGCACCATAGAGGATTTTCCGGCTGATGTCCCTGGCAGACTGAAGAACCAAGGTGGAGAAGAGATTGGCCCACCAGGGCTCCCCACTCTCTGTTGAGGTAAGAGGTCCTGCCACTTGGTGTCTGGGCAGGACACGAGGGTGGGGAAGTTAAGAGTGTGAAGCATGAGAGTGTACAGATAACTTTTTGGTGCTGTTTGAAAGGGGACCGGCTGCAATGCATGCAGCCAGCTCAGATGATGAGAGAGGGTGGTTGGGAAGGCACTCAGGGCTGGGGGCCAATAGAGAGATCAGGAGGGCCAGGGATGAAGGGCAGGGAGGGTACATTCTCTTGCAGGACCCTGTTGAGATAAACTCAAGCAGTGGGTGGCAAAGTTTTCCTCACCTCCTGAAGTACATACCAGGGAGTGCACAGGTTGGAGAGCACCTCCCTGAAGAGGATCCACTCAGTTTTCCCGGGTCATAGTCCAGGAGGTCTCCGATCCTGGTGACTTCTGCCAGGACCAAACTCTGGCTCACGGAGGGAGGGGCCCATGAGGTCTGCCCCCATGGTGGCTCCCAAGGATCTGGTTGCCAAAAGCAGCTTCCAGGTCCAGAAGAGGTCCTGGCAGAAGGCCTGCAGCTTGGAGAGATCTCACAGAAAACCTCTAAAGTAAAGGAGCTGCCAGTCATATCAGAGCCCTTGAACTGCCACACTTGGGCAGAAGGCAAATATACAGGACACTGGTAAAATGGTTTTCTCATTCCAGAGCCTGCTGCAATAAAATGAAGGCAGGAAAACACCAGGGGCTAATTAACTAGATTGCTTCCTCAGGCAAGTCACTCAACACCTGCAGCCAATTAAGGCCTGTGGTGCTGCTTTAAAAGGGCTCCCCCAGACAAGGAAGGGGGAAAGACAAAGAGTGACAGACTGGAAGGAGAAAGGGAGGAACCAGAAGCTGTGTGAGAGCTGGTTAACGGGTGCCAGAGGGAGATATTCTAAAGGGTTATTTGGGGAAGTGTCCCAGGGAAAAAGCTGCCAAGTCAGAAAGAAAACAAATGTGATTGCTGCTGCTTCTTTAGGGTCCTTGGACTGGAACCCAGAGTAGTGGGCATGCCCAGGTTTCCCCCAAACCTTCCCCCCACACCAACACAGTGCTTGTCCCAAAAAGGGAGACCAGGACTATCAAGGTTTTCACCCCAAAATCATGGACTAGCCTGTGATGAGTATGACTCACTAAGCTGTGGACCCTGCCTCCCAAAAAGAGAAAGGGGCTGTGTATAGGACCACAGCAAGTCTCTGAGGTTAATGTTATCTGCCAGTAGTGCGAGACCCACAGGGCACAGCCAGAACTTTGCCACACTACCTTTGTAAGAGCTGATTCTAACAGCCATCTCAGTGATGAAAGATTGCTCTTGACCTCCTCCTCCCTGAAAACAAATCACTCAAAGGCTGTGTCTAGACTGGAGAGTTTTTCCGCAAAATCATCTGCTTTTGCGGAAAAACTTGCCAGCTGTCTACGCTGGCCACTTGAATTTCCGGAAATGCACTGACGATCTCATATAAGATCGTCAGTGCTTTTCCAGAAATACTATGCTGCTCCCATTCGGACAAAAGTCTTTTTCCGAAAGACTTTTGCGCAAAAGGGCCAGTGTAGACAGCACAGTACTGTTTTCCACAAGAAAGCCCCGATCACGAAAATGGCCATCGGGGCTTTTTTGCGGAAAACTGTGTCTAGATTGGCCACGGACGCTTTTCCGCAAAAAGTGCTTTTGCGGAAAAGCATCCTGCCAATCTAGATGTGCTTTTCCAAAAATGCTTTTAAAGGAAAAGTTTTCCGTTAAAAGCATTTTAGGAAAATCATGCCAATGTAGACATAGGCCATGGAAAGGGGAGGGCATTTTGAACTTATCTAATGGCTAGTATAAATTGTGTGCATCTTGTGCACAAGGAGTGGCCCCATGAAAAATTATTCCAGTGTAGAGTTGTAGCATTTAGTCACAATTTCCAATCTAGCCTAAAGATATCCAATCTGCTGTTGGAGTGCACCTCGCTTTTCCAATGTCATGGTATTGTCCTTATGGGCTCAACAGTAAAGCACTCAGAAATAGCCTAAATGAAAACTAAGCTTTGTGGGTGTCAAGTAATGGAGGCTCCTCAGCATGATATTTATGGAGCTAGGTTTCAGATGAATAGATCTCACAGCTATCAACACATAATCTCTTCTTTTTAACATCACTTGCAGTGTGACAGCTGTGATCCATGCATATTGAGAATGAAAAAGGCCATTCAACCCACTGAGGCTCATCCTGTCCTAGTACATTATTTTCCCAGGACATACCCAATCATTTCTTGAATGACCCTTGTGTTTTTGCCTTCACAACTTTGTCCTGTGGGGACTACACATATTTATTATTCTTCAAATGAAAAAAGTCTTTTTCCCAATGTCTAGGCTGACTTAACATTTTTTTTTCACTTTGTATTTTGCTGGCAGCTCAGTCAGTATCATGTTGAACACAATAACTTCAGTCAGAATTTTCAAAGTGGCATCACATTTCAGCCCTATTAATTCTGTTTTCCTAGATAATGTAAATTCTGAATTATTTAATCTGGTTTTGAATCCAGCCAATTTACCTTTGTACTGTAAGGGTTACAACAACAGATCATATTAAAAATAAAAAGGAAAAGAAAATAAATCTTTAAACTTCACGTTCTTCAAAGATTTGGATCATCCATATAAATCTTAAGATAGAAATGTGAAGAACTTCAGTATACTTCATCTAAAGTTACCCACATAGGGCTAAGTTTTGTCACCAGATATGCAAGTAGCAACCTTTATAATCTACACTATAGAAATCCCATTCCTACATTTAAGGACAGAATCTGGTACATCTGCTCTGTATTTTAAAATAATGAACATTTAAGTCCAGGCAAGCTACTGACAAGGCACTCAAACTATAATTCCAAAGTAACAAAAATCAGGCCCGTCATAGTGTAATAAAACAGAAAAAAAGTATATTTATAATTATAAATAGTGATCTTACTGAATGAGGCTTGTTTGCCCAGCTTGATAACACTTTATTCAGATGCAACACATATTAAAAGTCAAGCTGCTTTTGGGCTAAAGGCCTAATGACATTTTCAGTTTATCAGTTTCAGAGGATTAAAGATCAACTGAGACTAATGTGATTAATCTTCAAAAGTCCCTTTCTTACTTGAGAAATTTTTAGTATCCTGTCCTTATTCTGGTTTCCAATAACATATGAGGATGATACTCACTGAGGATTTGAATGCAAATGCAAAGAAATACCACTGAATAGTTCTATCTACCTAGACTTGTAATGCGAATCTCATGCTATCAAAGAAGTCTCTGGTAGAAAGAAAAATAATTACATTACTTTAGAATAACAGGTGAACCCAAATATTTTTCTTTCATAATTATGCTAGAATTCTTCGTGACACTAATATTTAGCTTATCTGCATTTTTGTTTTCAGGGTCCATAAATATAACAATTAATTAAAACTTTGAGGAAATAAACAATTTCACGTGGTTTCTTAACTATCAGGTTACCAAACAATAAGTCAATTTCATGTTTTTCTTCTCTCCTTACCTATATACACAGAAGTTTGATTTTTGGAAGTTGTATACATTCTTGCAACTTGGATGTATTTCAGTTGTATTTTTTGTTCATCACAGTAAACTTGACTGTTAGGTCAGATTGATTTGAAAACAGGAAATTCTTTTGATCTGATCATTATAAACATCATTATTTTAACATGTGTTAAATGAATACATAAAATACTGTGTTGGTGTCCTTAGTTATTTTGTTTTTTTGCCACAGCCCAGGAAAGTATTTAAACTCACATGGTTGAACTCACCAGGAGCTCTGTCCTGGTGAGCTCCAGCAGGCTGGAGTCCAAGCCCAAGCCCCGCAGACTGGAGTCCTGTTGCAGTGGGGCTAGAGCAGACCAGCAGCTGGGAGGCCAGTGGCACGAATCTCCCCTGAGCTGGCAAATTTTCTCATTCCAGATGGGTCAGGTCACGAGGGTGCTGGACAAGGAAGGTCCAACCTGTATAAGAAATTAGTCTGTAGTTTGTGATGTCATAAAATGGATGCACTCCATGCTTTAATATACAGCACATCCACCCACTGTCAATTAACTATTGTAATTGTTACTCAATGCTAGTTTTTCTAAAGTCAAGTTAGAATTGTGGCAATATGGACCTCATCCCACATCCCATGTCAGTGAACGTTTATGCCTGCATGGAGCCCCATTGACTTCCCTCAGGTTCCATACAGGTACAGAGGTGTCTGCCCATGTGTAAAAATTGCAGGACAGGGACCTAGGAAGAAAATTTTGAACTAGTGTAAGCTCTCCTGCCTCAACTGAAATAGATAGAGCTGCTAGAATGTTTTCAGAAAACAATCCTTAAACGGAGGTATATGGAATAAACAACTCATTTTTACATTCGTTTTTTACCAACCCCTAAACTTTATAATTTTCAAAAGTTTGGCATATTTATGGACCCATACAGGTTTTTTTAATGACCTTTAAAACACAGTGTTTCCATAGATTTTTAACAAGGCCAAAAGGCAGTTTTAACCAGCCAAATGAAACAAGTCCATCACATTGGATGGAAGGACTAATGGTCAAGGGGAATGTTCTGCTTGGTTTCACATATTTCCCACCAGATAAATCTTACTTTCATAATTAGTGCAGTTCACACTCAGAATGCAAAGTACCAATTCATTTATACAGGAAACATCAAAAGATGCATTTTACAAATAGATATACACTCTCTACCATGTTATCTATTTCAGTGTTCTTTTAAAAGCCTACTCTTGCAAGGAGACCTTGTCAGAAGTTGTCAGGAAGAATGTTTCAGAAAATATTGTATTTTGCAGAAATATGTTGATTTTCATAAAAAAAAGTTTAAAAGAAAAATTGGGAAAAAATGATAAGGTTGAAATGCTCTATTTTCTCCTTTTTGGAATGGAGCATTTTGATTTTCCATTCTTAAATATCTTATGGGACTTGTCTACATGACAAATGACTGTGCTGCAAGCCAAAGTGTGAATCCATAGCAGCTTGCCAAACAGTGGACACTGCTAAGCGAAAATCCCAGAGGCAAACACTAGCTTGCCATAACTTGTCACAAAATATGCTCTTTCTTTCATTTATATTGTATTGTATTTGTCACAATTGGAAGTAAATACTTCAATTGCACTAAAACATTTTTTTAAAATTTCATTTCACTAGAAATTTCAAGGAAAGGATTATTAAGTTTTGTTATATTTTGGATCAAAAGACTACTCAGAATATCTCTGATAAATGAAAAATCTGATTTGCACCCAGCCCTCCCAGAAG
This sequence comes from Pelodiscus sinensis, assembly GCF_052426305.1. NCBI lineage: Eukaryota > Metazoa > Chordata > Testudines > Trionychidae > Pelodiscus > Pelodiscus sinensis. The sequence goes on along the minus strand of NC_143055.1, from coordinate 57,241,760 downwards.
AATATTGAACTTAGTACCCACTTACTTTGGTAGGTATCTCAAGTCATTCACAGACACGGTGGGGCAGCTTATCTCCTGATGTGATCAGGCCCCTGTTTTTCTCTTTATTGTTCTGCATTTCCATGTGGCAAAAAAAGAAGTTATTGTATGAAAATGACTTTAATACATTTCTATCATTTTTTTCACATGTATTTTTTTAAAAACTTCGGAATACAATTTGTGAAACTGAGTAAAAGAAGCACTGGATTACAGTACTAGATTTTTCAGATATCATAGGCAAGTTGTTTAATACCAATATGCCTTTTTTCCCTATAGAAAAATCTTCCATTTGTCAATTGTGACCCATCTTTTGAATTTCTTTATAGTGGTATAAATTCCACTGGTCAACAAAATAACAACAGCATCTGAACCTGTGAACAAAGGATCTGATTTGGGATTTGTCCAAATAATGGCAGTATGAGCAAATGCTAAAGAGTTTGGAAATGGTGTCATATCATTCACTGGGATTTGTAATGGTATTATATTGGGATGGGAGGTATAGTTATTGATTCTGCAGTGCTAGCTGCCAACCCATGGAGAAGTAAGTATTCATTATGAAGCACCCAAATGTTTCCCAATTAGCACGCAATGTAATTGTTTCAAGACATAAATTGACTCATGAACTTTGGCTAAGCCTTATTAAATAAGGCTTATAATAAATAATTTTGAGTGTCCTTTGTGTTAATCCTGAGCTGAATGAAATATTTCCTAGTATTCATTTCCACTATCATAATCATAATTAAAAAGTAATTAATATTAAAAAGTATTGTTTGAGCCTGAAAGACCAAAAATACTTGTGATACTGTCATTGACAAATTAAGTAGAAGTATTTTCGCTTTGACTTCAGCACTAGTTATCAGCACTAGTGCCTGTTTCTGGTAAAATCAACTCTTATTTATTAATTATATCCAGTCTACACTAAACATTGTCTATCCATTTGTAGCAATTTTTTCAAAGAGAATTTTAGAGCAATTATGCTGAATCTAATCATTCCTGAGCTGTAATCTAAGATATGTTTTAATTTCTGATGCTTTTTTGCCCCTAAAATAACTCCTTTCATAATGAAATACAGTCTAAAAGTGCTAAAGAAGCTGATTCCATAAACTGTGAATAGCAGCCCATGTGTCTTTGTGTGTGTGTTTCTTTCAATCACCTCATGCTGGGTTCTATCAACAAAATAATTATTTCATCCAGAGAGCATCTGTACCATTTAACTGCAATTGCAAAAAAGCAAGTTTCAAACTTAGTGAAATAAAAAGTACTTTGTTATTACTATCCAGGTTCTACTATCTGGCAATGTTCCCTCTGGATTTTTTCCATACATGTGTGGAATAAATTTTGTTATATGCACTGAGGCATGTGTGGATGGTCACCAGCAGCAGGAACACATTCTTCTGGTTGTCGGTGTTCTGCTCATCAGCTGGGTGGCATGTGAATATCTCCTGGGTGGCCACCCAGGTGCTCAGCTTACAGAGAACACTACTATAAGGGATACTGTACTTTTCAAAACACACTTAGTAGCAATGGGACTTCCCTATACATATGTCAGTCACACTGCATTCTCTCTTGTGCATGAAAAAGAAATAGTAGCAGAAGATGATCAAGTGTTTCTTATGAAGCAGCAGTCTCTATTAGCAAAACAGCCACCTACTGCAGCTGGAAGGTCAGTGGATGCTTCACCAAGAGTTCCTGGAGGCTCCCCTAGGACTCCAAATAGATCAGTAACATCCAATGCGGCCAGTGTCACACCCATATATATATGTAACATTTTATAGTTACCATAAATTATTTTATATATGGAGAGAGGCACTAAATACAGAGTCTTTTTGGTACAACTAATGCTACCTTGAATAGCTGTTTATCCTTAGATACCACCATGATAGAATCTTTATATTATACAGAAATTATATACATACAAAGACACTAAAATGTTCAGTGATTGATTAATTTTAACAAGGGTCTAAATATGCCAGTTTAACTATAACCTCAAAATGCTGTGCTTATATTAGAATTCTTTTCTTCCAATTCCAACTGTACGAGTCCATAGATAGATTGTTAGATCGTTCCCCTGGGCATTCCAGTCTATCTTGCAAGCCAGACAAGCTAGACTGGGTAGTAGAGTCATTCACTTTACACTAAAAATCACAATAATGTTCAGGATAAACTTTTAAAAGAACAAATAGTCTGGTAGCACTTTAAAGACTAACAAAACATGTAGATGATATCATGAGCTTTTGTGGGCACAGCCCACTTCTTCAGATGACCCAGATGATGTCTGAAGAAGTGGGCTGTGCCCACAAAAGCTCACGATACCACCTACATGTTTTGTTAGTCTTTAAAGTGCTACCAGACTATTTGTTCTTTTTAAAGTTCATCCTGTACAGACTAACGTGGCTACCCCTCCAAAGCTTTTGAATAATATTCAGGTTACTGCCAATCCTAAAGGACTTACCCCAGGTCAGTTATACTTAGATCTCAAACCAAAGACAAAGCTGGTGCAAGATTGTCCAAAACTAACTAAAGATGCATCAAGTAAGAAAATAAATGAGTTAATAAGCTACTCTATCTGTCCCTTCAGGTTGGTTGATGTCAAGCACCATGGAGGGTGGTGGTCTTTTGTTAATGTTTCAACATTTTTCCCCATTGGAGTCCAGACCACATAAAGAGATCCAATTTCTTCTGAGAGATTTTTACTCCATTTACCCCAGAATCCAAGATTAGCAGATGAGTTCACGTGTAGATCTTTCCTTCCTGTATGGAGTAAGGAATATAATCAACAAGGTCTTTTCTTTTGATTCTACAAAATGCCCTCAGATGCCTTCACTAGATCATCTTGTGTTCAGGACAAGCATTTTACCTTAATTAATATTTCTTTTCCTGGTTGGTGAATTAGACAATTAAAGAACTATAAAATGCAAACCCTCAGTATAACTCTTTACAATAGGATATAGCTATTATAATTAGTGCACACAACATCCTACAGTCATTTTACAAAAACTACATTCTAAGTACATTCTTCTAACATTAAAATCTTTTTAACTATACTAACATACATGTAAGCCACATTGGGTTCCATTTGTCAGTGTTCAGTGAAGCTCAAGGACTTGGCATGAGCTGGAACCTGATCTGCCCACAACATAATGTTCCTTTAAGGATAAGGAAGAAAAACTGTTATAATTTTACTTTTTTTTAATTACCAGATAGCTACAATGTGAAATCTTCACAGACATTTGAGATTCTTGAGCTATGCTTGAGGGATAAGTGAGCAGAATTTGTATAAGGCTATCAGTGGTGCATGATGAATATAAACCTTGTTCAATTTGCCAAAGGGATATCACCATTAAATCTATGTTATAAATACATTATATAGTGTAAATATCTATTAAGTTTTACGGTATGTCTACAGAGTAAAAAATGTGCATGGGCAAGCCAAGGCAAGATGGCAAGATATTTAAATCCATCTAGTGTGGGTAACAATAATAGTGAAGACCACACAGTATGCACAGTACAAGTCCAACATGGTCTCTGAATTTGTATTCAGCTTACTAGCCCCCACTGAGGGCTTCACTATGCTGTCTTCACTGCTATTGTTATTTGTGCTAGCTAGATTCAAACTTTCTTGGCAAGGCTAGCACATGTATTTCTTTTGCTTGCTGCATGGACACTCTCTTACTTTTGGTTAGTTATTCTTCTGTGGATGTGCAGGTACTACAATTTTGTGAATGATGGATGGGATTAAAATTATAGGAATTTGGGTGCTTAGTTCCTTTTAATACTTGGAAATATTTACGCTATATTGTCCAGGTGTCTCAGCATATTAATTGAGCCATAGGCCTGGTTCTTTGAAGTCTATAGAGCTATACACTAGATATATAGTGTATCTCTGAGACAAGGGCAGAGATTAGAGAAGGTAGGGAGGCAACAGCCATGCATTCTGGGACATGGCTTCCTTTTCATCCTGTTCCCCAGCCAGGTATGAGAAACATGCACAGAATGAAAGTACTTTCCCCTCACTCCCTGATACTCCTGGGAATGGGATTAAAAGGAAGCTGCATCTGGAAGCGCATGGCTGCTGTCCTTCACCTCCACCTCCACCTTCCCCTCTCAAAACTCCACCCTTGTCTAGAGAGAAAAGAATAAATACAATCATTTGAGAGAAGACCAAGCTTACAATACTACAATTCATCCTATTATTTAAACTCTAAGGCTGTGTCTACACTGGCACCCTTTTCCGTAAAAGGGAAGCTAATGAGACACTTTGGAATAAGGGATCTTCCGGAAAAGGGCTTATTTTCCGCAAGATCCCGTCTAGACTGGCACTTTTCTCCAGCAAAACCCCGAGCCGGAAAAAAGCGGCAGCCATGTTCATGCAAATGCCGCGGGGGATATTTAAATCCCCCGCGGAATTTGCAATTCTGAAGTGTCTCATTAGCATCCCTTTTACGGAAAAGGGTGCCAGTGTAGACACAGCCTAAGGGTTAGGCTTGTAGTTAGAAACTCGCTATCCCTTCTAGAACATGCCCAAGGAAATAGGCATAAAATGCTCAGGTCATTTTGAAAATACAGTGAACCGTGGCAAAATTCTATAAACAAACATTTTATATTTAAATCATCCTTATTGATTTATTCATAAAAAGTATTAATGTCATTTCATGTTGTTCAGTTTGTTGCCAGTACACTTTTCAACTTCAAATACCCCAAAATGTGGTATTTTGACTCTTGCCAGATTGCTTAGTTTTGCTCACATATTGATGTAGTGTCAGTTTTGAAATCCTGCCAGGCTAAAATAAGAATCCTACTTTGATGTCTTGGAAAATCTGGCTTCTCAGTCTTGCACTGCATACAAGTCCAAGGACTTATAGCTTTTGGCTGAGCATAAATGCAGCTTCTCCCCTCCCAAAATTATATATAGGTTAACCTTTCTAATCCGGCACACTCTGATCTGGCAACATCCGTGGTTTTAGTTAGCCGGATGTTCTCTTAGCATGGGTGTGGCCAAGTTTCTTGTGGTCCTTTAAAGTTTGTTTATAGCCACCATCCTGGCTTTCAGTGTTCTATGTTGTTATTTAGTTCTAATTTACCCCAAATGTATTCTAAGAGCCCAAGTAGCAGGGGAAGTGTTGGTAATCCTGCTAGTCAAATTCTCAGATCCTGATGGTGCAACACTGTATATAATAACTACGGAGTAGAGTAGAAGAATTGGTTCTCGTGTCTTGCTTACAGCATGCCTGTGAATACATCCAGAATGATGTTTGGGTTTTTTTACAACAGTGTCACACTGTTGACTCTTATTTAGCTCGTGGTCCTTCTGCAATACTCCTTCCTTGATAGTAATTTCTCATTTTGTATGTGTGCAGCTTATTGTGCCTCCCTCAGTAGAGTACTTTGCAATTGTCTTTGTTGAATTTCATAATATTTACCAAGATCATTTTGAATTATAGTCCTATCTTCCAAAACATTTTCAACCCTTTCCAGCTTGGTATCTTGTACTCTCTATGCCATTGTTAAGGAAGACATTGTACAGAACTGATCCTAAAACTGATTCCTGTGGAACCCCACTTCTTCCAGCATGACGGAATGATTGATAACTACTCTCTGGGAATAGTATATGTCCTGTCCCTCTTTCCTGGTAGGCTGAAGAAGAAATAAGGATCCATATAGACTATAGGTATAAGTATTTGGTAAGTGAATAATAGATATAAATATAAGGCAGTAATGTGATGAGTTTATGAGCCTCAAGGTCTGTAGATCTTTAGCTTAACCAAAGTAAGAGTCTTAAAGAGAAATTTGGCACAAGCAACAAATCAGTAAGTAACTTTAAATTATGAGGTATCAGAAGAGAGCCATAACCTGATATCATAAGATATCATAAGAAAGAATGTTGTATGCAGTGTGTTAAAACTACTACTATTTAAAAAACAGACTGCAAAATCCTTACAATACTTTAACTTTATCTGGTACATTGCAGCCTAAGGCCTTGTCTACACTATAGCAGAAGGTCAAAATAACATACACAACTCCAGCAACTCCTACAGTGGGATGCCAATGGGAACAAATGCTCCCATTAGCTTCCTTTACTCCTCACAAAAGGAGGAGTACTAGATGCCAGCTGAAGCTGAGCTTTTGATGTACGGGAAAAAAAATACAGTAAGTGTACTATTAAAACAAATTAAAAGGTATTTCAATTGTCAACTGTTTTTCAAATAAGTTCTGAAAAGTGATCTTATTTTAAGTATAAAGATATTTAATCTATTTATGGATTCTAAAATATATTTTACATAAAATCTGTGCTGATATTAAGCACAGACATTTTCTTCCACTTAATCTAATAAGGTAAATATTTTAGAACATGCACATTTCAGACACATATATGTCCAGGAACCCAGTGGGTAAACATGAGCATAATACCAATGAATCAATTTGCACTAGTCCCTTTGGCTCCTATTTGGTAAGCTAATTTGTAAGATTACACCCCTGAACCAATGTGAGGCTCCAGTGATCCCAGAGGGTCTCTGCACAGGCAGAAACATTTATACAGCTGCAGAATTGCCATCTTATTTTGCCTACTCTGGTGTCATCTCTGGGACCCTAAAGAATTTAGGAAAATAGGAAGAGGATTATAGAAGGAAAATGATAGCCTGTTAAATATTTCCAATTAAATTTGAAACCCTCAAAATGTGAGGTCCATGCATTTGGATACAATTTTGTGTTTTCAAAGAAGCAGTATAATCTCATGAAAAATAGTATGTTTGTGTTTTTTTAATAGAATGGGTCAATTTTGAGTGATAATGGATCCTTTTCTGTATCCCCCATTCATGCCATTAAACCAATTCTGTAGTTTTGAGGACTTAATATTTATTAGTTATGACTAAACACAATACAGTTTCATCTTATTTGTATGATCACTTAGTTCCTTGCCTATGTGGGTGATTAATTTACAGAGCTTTGTTCTTTTCCTACTCTTTAGATTTCTGTTGGTAACTTATTTCTAAACAAACACAGAATGAGTTTGATCCTGTACTACTTCATTTGAGAGTTATACCAGTGGCAAATGGGTCAGGTCTTATGTGAATGTATTTGGATCTTTTTTATTTCTCTCCTATGGGATTTGCTACACATGTACTTCGGACTGTTGGTTTCTATACAGAGTCTTATAGCATATTAATGTGTGCAGTATGTGCCAACCCAGCTAAAGCAGTGCCAACATTTCCATAATAAAATCTTATTTCCAACTGTTCCAACCACACATTCAGCTAAAATTGGATGTTCGTGGGTTTCAGTAACCGAATAAACGATTATTTTTAAAGTTATAACTAAAAAATGGTCAAGTCATTTTATCATTAAGTTCCCTTCTCCAGGGCCAGAACTTGACCAAATCTTCCCCAGGCAAGGACTGTCTTTGGGACCTTTGCTCCATCTGTTAGGGTGGGAGTCTGGTTACAGCTAGTAGGAGCTCAATGGGTGTGTGCAGTGCAGGGAGCTTGTCTGGATGGTCCAGGTACATGGGGGGTAGGACTTCTTGGAGCAAGGCTTTGAGAGCACCCCCCTTCTGAGCCTCCTGCACTCAAAGTAGGAGTCAAGATGAAGGGGCTGAAGCTCAGTTTTGGTGCAAGAGTGGCACAGAATTCTACTAGGAGTAAAAGGGTCATAGTCACTGTTTAGACTAGAAGAAGCTGAGCTCAGGAGCAGAAAGCAGGTTGTTTTCCCTAACGATGAGGCATCTTTGCAGCAGGTTAGTGATATTATACACCCCCATCAGGGAATAACGTGTTAATTGTAGAAAGGGGGGGGGGGAGATTATTTAGCTAAAATCAAACAACATTCAGACTATATATTTAAACTGTTTTAGTTAAGTTGTCTCCACTATTATGATTCACCAACTTTCCTTTTATTTAAATGTGATAATGCAGAAAATGTCATTTATTTTGCTATCCTCCCTTTTGTATTTTTCTTGCCACATTTTTTTAATCTATGTACTTTGCTGAAAATACTTTGTTAGCTAGTCAGCTCACTAATTAAAACAACTACTCCAGTAGAGGAGGAGGAAGAGTCTACATGGATTCCAGCTGAAAATTTCAAGTGGGAAGAGAGAAGACATTGCTTTTGACTCAGCAGACTGTGTAGATTTCAGGATCAAAAACTATAACTGAGATTTAGGTGAACTCACCCTAAGCTTTTGGGGACCCTGAGTTTCTTCTTGCTATGTTTCTATGGGGACTGACCTGTTTAGATAAAATTTGTATTCTTTATCCATGTTTATATATAACTGTGAAGATAAGATATGTGGATTTTAAATTAGCTAAGTTAGGTTATAAAAATTCAGTTCTGGTTATTATAGCTTAGTATGTTTCTTTATCATAAGATTTTTTTATAAAGTTGATACATAAGAATTAAATTCATTCCTTCTGTTCTTTTGAGTCTTGAATGTGCTAGGTTGACTGTGCAATCCTTGCTGAAAATTCTCAGACACTGTGGTCTGGGTCTCCCAGTGCTTTTCTCTGGGAACTGGGGTGTTTTAGGCACTAGAGAAGAGCAATGAAAAAACCTAAGTCCACACAAAATTAAAAAATCAATTTCCTAGTTGATATTCCTGCCATGCCCCCACTTGTAACACCAGCAGACCTCGAACTTCTGGAGCCTGATACATGACCTAAAAGACACATATCTGTTAGCCAAGGTTGTAGCAGGCTCATCAAACTCTAGCTGGTCTAAGGGCCACTAGAGGATGATGGAATGCAGCACCAATGAGGCCAGGGTTACATACTTCCCCTAGCTGAGAGAGAGTGTCCCAAGCTTCACAGATTTTCCAGGTTTGATCACAGCTGAAAATAACCCGGGTTTGTGGGAATTACAAGTGGGGACTGATCAGTGCCATCTCTGAAACTCAGGATGGACTTCCTCAGCTAGGTGAGGTATGAACCCATGGCTGCTTGGTGTGGCATTTAAATCAACTGAGGGGCATGACAGGCATTAGGAGATGCACTGGCCAGTGTGGCAAGTGGAAGGGTTAGACAAAAAGATTAAATGAGATACTTTTCTTCTTTTGACCTGTCATAAATATATGAGTTGTAGGTGGTGGGGGGGGAGGGGGGAGAGAAGATGTGTTAAGGGGAGAGAGATTGTTTACTTCCAATCTACTTTTAAGTAACTTAAGTTATAGTGCTGCAGCTAACACACTTAGAAATGTCCCATCGGTTGTTAGGCCTGAGTGTTAAGAATTTGTTCTGATACCTAGCTTTGTTTTGTGTTACTCCCATTTATACTTTACTGGATGATTTTAATTAATCTCTGTATAATTTTAAAGATGAAGTCGTTCCTCATTTACTGACACTGAATAGTATCTTTTAGTAGTATCTTATGTGGAGAACGGTCCCTTTGACTTTAATAGGATTGTGATGGGGTAGGAGTTAGACAGAAGTTCATCTGGCTGCACAACCATTCATTGTCACCAAGCCCTGTACTATCACTCATGGTGGTTTTTCCAACAGTCTGGTCTTCTGTCTCCCAATGGTTGGAAAACATGTTGAGGTGCAGCAGTGCTCTTAGAATGTAGCTATCAATGTCTTTCCATATGTAAAAGTCTTTGCATGTAGTCATCATTGCCATGAGGTGTCATGCCTCAGTTTCCCCTTCCATATAGCTATGCAGGTTAATTGTACCTGTGTTGTTGCACTCATCTCTAAGCCCATGCACAGTTGTTAGCTTAGAAGCTGCCTGAGTCTGGGTTCCTTTTACTCCTGTCCCCTGGAGGCACAAAAGTTTTTCCAAAATCTTATGCATGTTACGCAGTTTCAAGAGGTTTATCATCCATATCAGTCTCTTTGTGCTAACCCATAAGAGTTTCAGGAGAAGACATAAGATTACCAGCAAACCAGCATTTACAGCCAGCCAGAGACTTCTACCTCTCTGTCTCAAATCAAGTGCCAATTCAGAGTCTGACACTAGTGTGTTTTGGCCCAGTGGGGTTTCCACTAGTGCCCCAGGTTCTGCTTCCAGGAGGCTAATGGCAGAGCCATCCCTCCCCCTGCCCCTTGGAAGTTCAGCCTCACCATTCCCCCTTGAAGCATGACTGACTCGTGGGCAGCTTAGGCTTGCAGATATGGACCCAGCATCCATCTCCCAGGGTATGTCTACACTACCACCCTAGTTCGAACTAGGGTGGTAATGTAGGCAACCGGAGTTGCAAATGAAGCCCAGGATTTGAATTTTCTGGGCTTCATTTGCATCTCGCTGGGCACCGCCATTTTTAAATGTCCGCTAGTGCAGACTCCGTGCCGCGCGGCTACACGTGGCATGGACTAGGTAGTTTGGACTAGGTTTCACGAGGAGTAACGGTAGTTCGGAATAGGAAGCCTAGTCCGAACTACCTAGTCCGTGCCGCGTGTAGCCGCGCGGCACGGAGTCCTCACTAGCGGACATTTAAAAATGGCGGCGCCCGGCTTTATGCAAATGAAGCCCAGGAAATTCAAATCCCGGGCTTCATTTGCAACTCTGGTTGCCTACATTACCACCCTAGTTCGAACTAGGGTGGTAGTGTAGACATACCCCCAGTCTTCCCCCGCCTGTCAAAGATGGAGGACTCATCCTGTCCCCATTCCCCAGGGCCATCTGCCACCTGTCCAGCTGCAGGCACCCTGCTCTCAGCCATGACAGACCCTTCTTGGGAAAGTCCTGCAGTCTTTCCTATTTCCTCAATGGTTAAATCCTCAGTCATCAGGCCCCTGGATTCCACAGCTCTCATATTAGCCTTTAGACATTAGCAAAAACTCCAGTCATCTGAAGAAGTGGGATGTGCCCATGAGAGCTCTTGATACCATCTATATGTTTTGTTAGTCTATACAGTACTACCAGACCATTATTTTTAAGTTTACAGACTAACCCAGCTACCCCCTGAAGCTTATTAGCCTTTTAATCTCCAGCCTCTGTCTGAAGGCTCTGCTCCAAGGCACACACCTCTGTGCCTCCTGGGAGGGGGGAAGGGCAGGAGTGGTTAGACCTGCCCCCTGCTGTTCCCATGTCCCTCCCAGACATACCATAGCTTGGACAGACCCACTGATACTGGACAATAATGCTGGGTCAGAGCCTGCAAATTCTCCAGTTCAGATGGAGGAGAATCAAAGAGACTCTCTCTTGTCCCCTCCTCAGCCCTTGTGGCATTTCCCTCCCACTCTGGGATTTCAGCATGAGATTCTTTTCCACTGCTAGCAACCCCCGGAATGGACTCAGCCACATTACAAAGGTCATTTCCCTGAATAAATGGCACAAAGTTCTCAGCCAGTACAGCCAATTTGTGCAGCCTCTCTTTTTCCTTCTTCTCTCCAGCAGTGTGTAGTTCAAGTTCTCATAATTCCAATGCTCTTTGATAAGCAGCTTTATCTTGGGCACCTTGGGCTTTTATGGCTTCTGTCTCACGGTCTTTAGGTCCTGGTTGCTTCTCTGATTCTGTACAGTTCCCATTTCTTCTGAACTCACTCTCACTCATTTTCCTGACTCTATTTCCCTTATATGAAATAAGCAACCGGAAAATAACAAACCAGTAACCCCTTTGTCTGCCTTCCAAAAACCACACTAACAACACACTTAAAATCACCATTAGCAACCACAACAACCAGCTATGCACATTTATCCTGTTTGCTGAGCCACTGTGATGGAGTGAGGTCACAGAAAAACCTCTTGGGGGGGGGGGGGGGGCTGACTCGGCCACTTCCACTCGCCTACCCACTCTCTGGGGCTTCTTAACACTCAAACCTAATGGGTCAGCTCCCTAGCTCCCCCCCCCCCCCCCCCCCACCAAGGCATAGAGCTGAGACTCATGGTCCTCACCAAGTAGCAGTACAGACACTGAAAACCTTCTGTTTCAAGGAGAGCGCAGCTTAGGGCCCAACTTCCTGGGATACCACTCCGCAAATGGGATCAAACCCCAAAGAATTATTTAGGTAAGTCCTCTTTGACAATGAAAGGGAGAAGGTACACACTGGTTGCTCCCTGAATAATAAGTATTTATACTGAGCTTGATGGTGAGTAAAAGTGATTTTATTAAGTACAAGCAATAGGATTTAAGTGGTTATAAGTAAGAACAGGCAGAACAAAGTAGATTACAAATCAAAAGTAACAAAAATGCTTAGCTAATTCTAACACTAAAATTCTCAGTACAAATTCACCCTAAAACCTGTTTTTGTTCCAGCAGCACCTTCAAATCACGGAAAACTCCATTTCCCCTGGGGTCTCTGGGTGGCACACCCAGAAGGAAGGGAGCCAAAGCAAAAGACTCCTACCTTCCTATTCTTTTTAAAGAATTCTCTTATTGCATGGGGAGTCACCTGGCCGCTCCCCACCAATCACTGCTAAGACTTAAGGACAAAAGGCTATTTGCATATGATTGCCCAGACATTGAGGCTTCCCAGCAGTAAAATTACCCTTGATGGTTTTCCATTTACACATTTAAAAATCATAAAATATTCCCTACTCCACATGTCTAATTTTATACACTGACATAAAGTAAACAGAACCAGCTGATTATGACATGAAGATTGATAGGTTATATGAAATAATTTGCTCAGAGCATCTTTGAGTTACATATATTTATGTCCTTAAGTCCATTTCAGAAAATATGGGGTGAGGAGACTGGTGAATTGTCACAAGGATCATGGAATAAGGTAGTCCCTATCTGAGTCAGAGTCACAGAATCTGGCCAGAATCTGGTTGTACTTTTCAGGCACCTATCAATCTCTGTTTTTTCACTGTAATCTTATAAGATTTGTGAATGTTCTGAGGTAGTTATAATATATTCACACTAGTATATGCACTCTCTATATATTTAATTATAGTGCAACTCATAAATCAAGCCTTCTGGTCATTTAATCATTTTCTTCAATTTTTTCACAAGTTTCTGCTAATGAACTGCCCAGAATATACACAATATCATAGTTGTAGTCCCTAGTGCTAGGTAGAATGGAACTGTAACCTTCATGTTCCATGATGTAATGCCTTTGTGTATTCATATTTATCTGAATGTTTGTATTGCAATGTTAGTGTTAATTACACCATTTTACATCGCGGAACCATATTAATTTGCCTTTGTGCTGTTGTCATTCAGTTTTCCTCCTTTCCAAATATTCCTTTCTATTAAATTTCTGTGCTTCTGAATATTTTCCTGTTGAAGTATTAATGTGCAAATTTCAAGTTGAATCTAATTATTTCCAGCTCATCTTTCTTACCTTTCTTAGGTTGATTTGAATTGTATCTTGGTTTCACTGAAATATGCAGCACTTTCTACTTTAGTATCTCCGAAGACTTGATTAATGTGCTTTTTGTACTATTGCCAGATCTTTAACAAAAGATGTTATACCAAATTTTGCTCTCTAATTGTAAATCTGGAAGAAGTCAAGTGACATTTCTATTATTAATAGAGTAGCTGAGCAGTATTTCACCCATTATAGAAAAACATGCTTGCAGTGGTCATCTCTGGACTTCCTTGCAACATGATTAACAGTACTATATCATTATTCTTTTGTTAATGGTCATGCAGGCTGATTTTAATCCCTTTGACATGTGATATGCAAACCAACTGGAATTTTTTTTCTAGTAAGATTTTATTATGAAGTTTAACAGGTGTTAATGAATAACTGCAAGTGACCTATGACAGGCCTAGCACCATAGATAAAGAGTTTTGCCAATGGCTCAAGTCATGGGAAATCCAACTAACCAGAATGAGATAACTGAAGCTGGATGGAGATCATATATTCTGCAGGTATGCTTGTATTTTTGTTACCATTTTTTAAATTTTTAGTTCAACTTGTAAGTCAGGTTCCCCAAAATTGCTTTGCTTAACTTCGTAGTAAGAATAAATCCTCACAATAGTAATTTTAAATCAAGTCCCCTGAACTTCAATCATCCACACTAAAACAGTTCAAGATTTTTTTAAATGATTTATTGCAGTACATGTCATTTATCTAAGCTGCCAAATCCTGCCACTACCCCAGCAGAATATAAAAGTTTTCTGTTCCTTATTTTACATTTTAGAGATTGTCAATATGATATGTATAGCTAAAATCTTTAAATTTAGAACAATGTTGAATATGTTTTATAAGGAATCCTAAGGCAAATGCATTGTATTTAGAGGGCTATTTGGAGGGCTTCATCATGTGATGATACTTAAGCAGAGAGTAAATGTATTAGGACAATTGGCATATCATAAATATATAAAAAATTATTAGAGCTGGTAGAGAAGCAACAAACAAGTATTGTGAATTTTTACAACTGTTTTAATTTCCTCAAAAATGGCATTTAGGGATTAAAAAGCAAAAGAAAACAAAAACAAACAAAGCAAAAACAGATTTATGGGTTTTTTTTCTCTCCTTTCTCTTCCTTTTTTCCTCGCCTCTAATCTTTTCAGTTAAAAGGAGAGGGAAAATGGAAAAGGAGGATGAGATAGAAACAGGAAAGCACGAAAGCCACAGAAAATGGAACGTGTCTTGGTAAAAATAGAAAATGTAAAAAATGTATATTTAAAAAAATAGTTCAATTTTTGTCAAGGAGCTTCAAAAACAAAAATTTAACTAGCTTTAATAACTATGGAAGAACTGATAGTGCTTGCACTAAGCTTATGATGATGATGCCTTTCCAGATATCACTCATGATCAGGGCTCGACAAATTCTGGAAAACCCTACTCACCAGACAAAAAAGGGGACTCACAACCCTCCCCCCCAAAAAGTGTTTTTTTAATAGCATAAATTCCTAATAAGAATAAGAACAGTAATTACTAATAAGTTATTAATAAATATCACCCAAGTTATTAATACATATCTCATAAACCTTTACCTTTTCCCTCTGATGCCATGTCTCCTCCCCTTGCTCCATCAGCTCCCCTGGTGCCTGCTGCTCCCCAACCCCTCATCCTCCCCTGCTGTCCAGACTCCTGCTCTTCTCACTGCCGTCAGCCCTCCTGAGACCTGCCCCCCTCCACCAGCCCTTCTCTCCTCCCTGTGCCCACTCCTCCAGTAGCCCCACTCTGATCATGTGAGCTACCCTTCCTCATCCCCTCTCTTAACACCTCCCTCTACACACCTGCCCTGCCTCTCTCCTCTGGTGCTGGTCCCTCCCCTGCAGGTGTCTGCCCTTCTGCTTCACCCCCCAGAATCCCCTGGCACCTGCACTTTCCTGATGCCTCCCCCTTCCCTCACTGCTCCAGCCCCCTTTGCTCTCTTTTTCCCTGATGCCCACCCCCCTCACCACCCTCTGCCCCCATTCCCCTCATACCTCTGTGCCCTCACACATGACTTGTTCCATCCTCGCCTTCCTCATGCCCACCCTTTCTTTCAAGCCTTCTCCCAGCACCTCTTCCTTCCCTCTCTAACCCAATGCCTTTACCCTCTCCTCTCCCAGCATCACCCTGTCTCCCCTCCCACTGACACCTCCCCTCTTACCCTTTACTTCATTGTCTGCACTTGGCCCCCTGGCATTTGTCTCTCCTGCATCCCTGTCCCTTAGTGCCTTCCCCTTTCCTCTTCTTCTCCTCCTGGCCTTCTCCCTTCCCCTTCCCTCCCCTCAGCATAAGCCCCTTCCCCATATTTTCTCCTCCCCTCCCCACAGTCCAGTCCAGCCCAACCCAGCCCCTTCCCCTCCCCTAGGGCCAGCTCTAGGTTTTTTGCTGCCCCAAGCAAAACATTTTTGGCTGCCCCCCCTTTTTGTTGTCCTTTACACATGTTTGCATTTTGCAATGGTATTTTTTTTGTTTTCATTTTTGTCCCAGAATTTTAGCCCTATAAACAGTAAATAGCATTTTCATTTGTTTTTGTTTTTCCATAAAGGCAAAGGCACTTCAAGTGAACTCCCCCTTTCACTCGCTGCTGGATCACAGCAGCCTTTTCCCTGCCCTGTCCAGCCCCTCCATATGGACAAGCACCCCATCACTCCCGACCTACAGGGGAAACAGGATGTAGGGACAGCACAGAGCCAAAGGGGTGCAGGGAACAGTATGTGTAGGGGTAAAGGGATGGCACGGGGAATGTGAGGCACAGAGCCAGAGGGACGCAGGGTGCAGGGTGTGGTGGAGGCATGGGGAATGGGACACGGGGAATGGGAGGGGCAGAGGGATCGGGGTCTAGGGGCAGTGCAGGGAATGGGCAGCACAGAGCTGGGGGGCAGGGATCGGAGGGGAGCAGGGTGCAAGGGTGGCGCAGAGCCAGAGAGTCGCAGGGAAGAGGGACAGCACGGAGACAAAGGGGCACGGGGCGGGTGCAGCGAGCTGGGTAGTCGGCTGGGAGTGGTCTCTCACCGGTGAGGGGGTTGGGGCCATGGCAGGACTGGAGCCGGTGGGGAGGGGCCTGGCTGCATTGCAGCCAGCTCCCGGGGCCACGCAGCCAGAGCCGAGCTGCTGCAGCCCTTTGAAATGAGTGGGGCCATGTCACGCCAGTGTCCTGGCATCTGCCGGCATCCCGCCCTCTGGCTCGTGCCCCACCTCCTTGCACCGGAGCTGCACACAGACCCCTGTAAAACCCCATTTGTTATGCCCTTCTAGCATGATTGTGAACCATTAATAACTACTCTCTGAGAATGGTTATCCAGCCAGTTACGCAACCTTACAGTAGCCCCATCTACATATGGGTCCCCCTCATCACAAATGTAGCAGAATCTCTTGATCCTTGTGATTGTTACCAAAGCTCTTTGACTGAAAGGAAGTACCCTTCTTTTCACATAGGAAGAAGGGAATCCAACAAAGTTGTTGGAATAATTTAGCTAGATGATTCCTGACATGTCTTACAGTTCATAAATTCAGTGAGCTGTGCAGTCAACATTTAAGCTGTTGATGGAGGTCCTCAGCAGAGGACACACCCTGCTCATCCTTCAGTCTGTTAGGAGCAACTCTTCTGCTTACTGGGATTTTATTCCTTTGCTTAACAGCTTTCTATTCGTCTTCCTCCTGGATTTCTTGCAACAATTGATGGAACTCCGAAGGACTGTCCACTCAATCTAGAAAATTCAATGTCTTAATTAACTTGTTAATGTATAGACCTGAGAGGAAAGGAAGAAGGCTACTTCTCAAAAAAGTCTTTAATTAAGTCTTTAAGTCTTTAATTCAGCCATGGTTTTCCCTTCCTCACTAAGGAAGTCCTCCAATTTGGACTGAGAATCTGTAGTTTCAGATGGTGGGAAGATGGGGTGGGAAAACATGCTTGTATGGTACCTTTCGTCTTTTCTTTGCTCCATATGACAGACTCATATTGGGAGTTACTACAGATAACTTTGTTCTCTACAAGAAGGGATAAAGTAGTTTTCCCTTTTTCTTGCATCTGACTCCAAACTGCACAGGTTCCCCATTCTCTCACATAGGCAATTGTCAATTTGCATACATTCCCATTAAGTAGGTATATTAGTGAACATGAATTGATAGTCCAGGTCAGCTACCTCCAGCTCACACCAAGTTACAGGCCTCTTCTGGATATGCATAATGGGAATATACTCAATTTCCTGGAAGTCAGCAAGGCTGTATTTAACATCTGAGTCTAAAAGATGGGATCCCAGCAGTGCCTCCAGTTTAGTGCTCCTCAGACTGTAGTTACCTACTTTAGCACCAAACTAATGGACAAACCAAGGTTCTTATGAATCCCACTACCCACCCAGCAGAGTGTAACTTCTTTATTTTTTTCCCCATACAAATTTATTTGGCAGTGCCTCCATGCTTTCCTTCATCCTGGCAGCTTAAGAGGAAAATTCTAAACATAAGGTAATCCCCACTTGCTTGCCAGATAATTAGAGAGTCTCAAAAAATAACATAAGCACATACGAGAGATTCATATAGTAATTATTTTAAACTGGACACCATATTTTATGACAGGGTAAAACACATTCTAAGCCTCACCATTGGCAATGCTGACAATACAATGAATGTCCCCAGTCAAATGACCTGATACAGTAAATGTAAAATTAGTGCCATAGCCCTGCACAGAGCTGGCACAAGGAAGTCTCTTCCTTTCCTCAGCTGAGCTCTGGTGTGGCAAGGGGGAAATGATTCCCAGCTTATTCTTACCAGCTCATAGGCAGGAGCCTGGCACCCTCTTCACTTGCCTTCAAGACCCTATTAAAATTGGGATGTCCTTTTCACATAGGTGATTAAGCCTATTACCTAAAGCTTCTCTATAAAAAAGGGAAATAAGGACAACCAGCGGAATCAGAGACCATACAGCTTAACCTTGAAACATCCTGTCAGGGTAGTTAACCACTGAAATAAATTGCATAGGAAGGATGTAGAAACTCCATCACTGGAGATTTTAAGGGACAGGTTAGACAATTGCCTAACAGGGATGGGCCAAATAATAATTAGTCTTTCCTTGAGTGCTGGGGACTGGACTAGAAGACCTCTTGATGTCCCTTTCAATTTTAAAAGTATATGATTTTATATATGTTAATTATTTATTATGACATTTTTCTGGTTTAACATCAGTTGGTATTCCTAACTTCAACTGTCTGAAGTTAACAGGCATCTTGTTACTTTTCAATAGTTTAGCATTTCTTATAACAGCATTCTATCACATGAAACATAGGGCATTAGTCTTCACTTTCAAAATCCTTCCCAATGTATCCCCATTCTACGTACCTCTTATTTGCTATTGAAATAGTGATTCCTGGTTCTGATTGGCCAATGGAAAATGCCAGATTCCACTGGCTACTTTTATTAAAATTTCAAACAAACACCTTTGTGCTTTCTCTAATGGTGACCCTGACTGGTAAGAGGTCCTCCCTCTAAACATCACCAAAACTAAGTCAGTATTCACTTTCAAAACTCTCTTAAAACTCTTTTGCTGTGATGCCAACAAAAAACCTTGGAAACAGGGCAGTGGTGTGCTAAGGCTATTGCTTATCACATGGACAATATTGTCTCTGTTTATCCCAAAGAACTTACAGTCTCAGTAAGAGACAGACAGATGATGGAGTATAAATAAAAACTTTTCATTTTATGTTTGTACATGTACTTATCACAGTGATGTACTGCTCTTTCAGTAAAGCTCCTAAGAACTACTATAATACAAATAATTATAGGGTTAATAATAGTAAACACATGAAAATATAATGCACTGGTAGAAATATGGACCTGATGACCTCATAGGTGTATTCCACCTATAATTTATATTTTTGTCTGTAAAAACATTTACAGAGATATTAAAATATTTTTTTCTTTTATAACTTACCATGGCTATTGCAAGCAACCTTTTTTTATTCACAGATATGCCGCCTGTAATGAAGATGGTTTTAATGTGTCAGACTAGTCAATGTGTTTCATCTGAAGTAATAGGCAGAAACAAAAAAGCATATACAAAATTAATGATCTCACGCCATCACACACATTATTTTCATTAATAAAAACACGAGGCACACAAAAATCAAATGTAATGAGGCCATCACAGAAGAAGCAATAGGGTAATCAATTTCTAATATACAACATCACTACAATGAAATTAACTATAATTTAAACAAAGTAGTCTGCTTTTGTTAGGTATGCAAAATGCAAATGAGATATTTTACTAGAACTTGCATTTCTGTTAAAAGTCATAAGAGTGATGTTAATTAAGAAACTATCAGATTAATAAACATTTTATTTTATTATACTATTATTTCTTAAGATATAATTTTTTTACGTGTCCATTTGCAAATCTGAAAATACTGTTTGGTCATAATGTAGAATTTAAAACAATCTCTTTGATGCAGTTTTCATCAGTGATGATCTGACTTACCATTATTATGGCTATGGAATATGGTCATATTACTAATCATTGAGGTACCTGTTAAGTTTTACCTGATGCTTTTGTCGGTGATAGGACACTGAGTTACAATGAAGAATTCTCTCTCAAGTGTCTCTGGCTGTTGGGTGTTGCTGAAATGCTCGAGGTCTGACTTTCAGCCAGATTTGGCATCAGGAAGGAATTTCACCCATGAAATATTCCCAGATTGTAGACCTTGAGGGGAGTGTTCAACTTCTTCTGCAGCATTCTTTAAATTAGTGTAAGTGGTGGATTCTCTGTAACTTGAATTCATGAAATACTGATGTGAAAATTTCAGTAACTCATTCATTGATGGATTTTCTAGAAGATTTATCCAGCATTATCTGAGGCTGGCTTGGTGCAGAGTGGGCATGGGAGGGCACACAGGCTCTGGATGCCTGACAGTTTCTCCCCAGGGCTGGCCCAGAGCAGCAGGGGCCATGCCGTGGCAGACAGCTGCTCCTTCGTGCAGGCCAGATTGGTGATGTCCAATAGTTGTTCCCACAGGTTAGGGTACTTGCTGCCCCCTGTGGTTATTGGTGAGTACAACTATCCCTCCTATCACACCCCTCCTGTTCCATTTGATGTGAAACAATTGTTTTCCATGCACATCCCATTGTCCTGGCACAACCAAACCCTGACTTTGTTTTAAGTTGTGATAGGAAGAACCTGTGCTTCTACCATGTAGGAGTTCTTGAACAAATCGACTCAGAGACAGACGAATGGACACACAGACAGACACTCAAACTCTCTAAAATATATATTGGAGATTACAGGAGTGAGTGAGTGAGGTTCTGTGGCATTCAATGTGCAGTAGATTAGACTGCATGAACATAATGGTTCCTCTGGCTTTAAAATCTATGAATCTGTGGACTGTGCCTTACACATCCAGCAGCCATTAAATGATTAATCATTTTTATAAAGGATGTGCAAATTCATTGCAAAATATTGTATTTTATTGGTATGTAGGATCCAACAAATGTGATTTTACCTTTTGCTAGAGTAAAGAAGATGTTTTCCCCAAAAAGAACATAATGTACTTTTTTTACACTTAGAGCCTAATTGCAAAAATTAGAAAATCAAAGGTTCAAGCAGGGGATGGTGTGGGAAGCAAAATACACTGATGAGCATAGCAAACATATATGGTAATAATAGAGCTGAGAAATGGCATATGAGGGAGGCTTTCTATCCATAATCCTTTTGCACCTTCACAGAAGGCATCTCAAATCCTATGGCTTTTGTTCCCTGACCAAAATTCATCAATGTTACAACAAGTTATATTCAATCCTATAATTTTGGGCTTTTTAAAAGTTTTGCTAGGTTTGGAAAAGCCCAGCTGAGCCAAAGCAGGTGAAATATGACAGGAGGGTCACCTTGACCTGTTAACAGTTTTTATGAGACCAAGCACAAAATATAATGTAAAGAACTGCATGAACAGAAGGGGGCTACATCTACATTTCAGCAATATATCGGGATACCAGAGGTCCCCAAATAGCTATTCTGCATCTTTTAAGCATGCCCGCTTTTTAAAAATATAACAGGCTCACTATTCTGACGACCCTGTAAACCTCATTCCATGAGGAGTAAGGGACGTATCAGAATAGTGAATTGTTTCAGAATAAGTGCTATGTAGACAGTGCCAAATTTCAAAATAAGCTATTTCAAAATTAACTCGAAATTAGCTACAAATTTTGTGTAGCTCAAATTGAATAGCTCATTTTGAGCTCCAGGGGCATTTAGGTTGAAATGGTTGCTTCTGTGCTATTTTCTTCTTGATGGGGATCAAGAAGTTCAGGAAGTTTCATAGGAGACTCTACTCAGATGTGATATGCAGCCTAATATTTTAGGTCAAAGATGTGCAAAATGTCTTAATAGGCTTTTGCATAAAAAAAATGGTCTTGTAGCACCTTAGAGACTAACCAAAAAATATAGATAGTATCGTGAGCTTTTGTGAGCACTATAATTTATCATCTGAAAAAGTGTGTTATGAAAGCTCATGATACTATCCATATTTTTGGTTAGTTTCTAAAGTGCTACAGGACCATTCATTGTTTAAGTTTTTTAGTTACAGACTAACATGGTTTAGTTACAGACTAACAGACCTCTTAGGTTTTGGTTAAACATTCAAATTTATGAACTAAAGTCCAACAGTGGATTTTTCAGAAGTGGCCAATGTTAAGAACATAAGAACATAGGAATGGCTGTACTGGGTCAGACCAAAGGTCCATCCAGCCCAGTAGCCTGTCTGTTGACAGTGGTCAGCACCAGGTGCCCCAGTGGGGGTGGACCGAAGACAGTGATCAAGCGATTTGTCTCCTGCCATCCTTCTCCAGCCTCTAACAAACAGAGGCCAGGGACACCATTTCTATCCCCTGGCTAATAGCCTTTTATGGGCCTAACCTCCATGAAATTATCTAGCTTATCTTTAAACTCTATTCTAGTCCTAGCCTTCACAGCCTCCTCTGACAAGGAGTGCCACAGTTTGACTATGCGCGGTGTAAAGAAGAACTTTCTTTTATTAGTTTTAAACCTGCTACCCATTAACTTCATTTGGTGTCCTCTAGTTCTATTGTGGGAATTAATAAATAACTTTTCTTTATTCACCCTCTCCACACCACTCATGATTTTATATACGTCTGTCATATCCCCCCTTAGTCTCCTCTTTTCTAACTCTGCTTTCCTCAGAGTCACTGGGGGTTCTAATGCTGATTTCAACTGAAGCAATGATAACAAATTGTGGACCACTTTTGAAAATGCTCTAGTAAATCTTCTGAGAATACTTATCAAGAGACTCAATCTCTAATATTTTCACTTTTAACTGAAATTGAAAACAATACAAATTTCTCAAGTATAGGCAGCTTGACATACACTACTTTCTCGTAATCAAGCTCACCAAACATAATTCAACAATTCTTCTTACTATATCAGTTCAAAAGCATTAGCTCTACATGTTTACTGTGTGTAGCAGCTTTTTTCAGATGAATTTTGTTAACTGAAATACAGATTTGGGTTGACCGAAACAAAACCTGAATTATTTTAAATAACCAAAAGTAAATTCCAGAGTATTAAAAATATTCATTTTTTTTTCATTTTCAATATGAAACATTTTGTTTCATTTCAAATTTAACTTCAGTTTTATTATTATTTGTGACGTGAGAACTTTTTAATACCAATAGGCAAGGAGGTACAGAAGGGTTACATGAATCTCCTGAGTTTGGTGCATTTTACTGAAGAATGTCAAGTGAAGTCTCAAATAAAAGCTAGAGTCACACTGGTCAACAGTATCATTGCAAAACACATTTAAGGATGTTGTGTAATAAGTTATGTAGAAATACTGAAAATACATTCTTTATGTCTGTACCTGCAGGGGCTAGTCACCAACAAATGTGAAAAACAAGTTTCCTGTCAAAGAAGAAATGACAGATGGGATTGAGGGAGGGCTACATGCAAATTTGTTTGATTATACTAGGGGAGAGTGGGAGTGAATAAACCCAGGCACCTGTCACCGAGGAAGTAAAATAACAGTACTTTTGTTTTATGAAAATGGAGTCTCAGTTTGAAAGTTGAAAATGCTGAAGAGAATTTTAGGTGAGAGAAACTCTAGACAGGAGATTATCCTGTTAAGTTTAGTCTCTAGAAAATGTGTAATGACGTTTTTTCTACTAGCATTCGTTTCCAATATTTTTACTCACTAATACTTGAATCCGTATTGTTTAAATAATAAAGTTATTCTTGTTTTTAACTCTTAGTATACCTAATCACTATAAAGGTATGTCTAGACTGGCGTGTTTTTCCAGGAGACCAGAGGTATCCCGGAAAAACTCTGCCACATCCAGAGAATGTGTATGCTCTTCCGCCTTTTTTATAGAAGAGCAAACGCACTTTTTCGGGGAGCCCTGTGTACCTCATTCATTCAGAGGAATAAGGGCGCCTCTGAAAGAGGAGGCTTTCCCGCCATTTGGCCCCATCTAAACAGGCCTCTTACAGAAAAATGATCAGGAAAAGCTACACAAATTGCACAGCACAATTTGTGTAGCTTTTTCCAACCAAGGACTGTAGTGTAGACCTAGATTAAGTGATGGCTCTGAGCTGAATCTTACAAACTTATCTGGACTGTCCCTTGGGGAAGAGCAGTCTTAATAGCTCAGAGTGTTCAGAGGTTCAGAGGTTGTATACCATAGGCATGCGCACGGGGTTTGCTGGGTGTGCCCAGGCACGCCTTATTGTCATGTGCCGGCTAGCCTGAGCCATTTTTGTGCACTAGGCCCCACCCGACCCGGCAGCACCGCACAGCCCAGCAGCACAGCGCAGAGCCCCGGACGTGCCCCACCCAGCATGGTAGCACGGCGTGGTGCCCTCGAGGCACCCAGGAGCGCTCCCGCCCAGCACAGCAGGACCGCACAGCACCCCTGAGGCATCTGGGGGCGCCCCTGCCTGGCCCAGCAGCACAGCGCGGCACCCCTGAGGCACCCAGGTGTGCCCCCGCCCGGCCTGGCAGCACGGCTCAGCACCCCTGAGGCGCCCCAGGCTAGGGCCCGGCCAACCTGTAGCTACAGGAGGCTCTGACTCCAGCCCTGCAAATAGGAAGGCAGAAGCCGAAGGTAAGATAAGGGAGGGCAGTGAGAAGGGCAGGAGCCAGGACAGCAGAGGAGGATAAGGGGTTGGGGGCAGCAGGTACCAGGGGAGCTGATGGAGCAAGGGGAGGAGACATGGCAGCAGAGGGAAAAGGTAAAGGTTTATGAGATATTTATTAGTAACTTGGGTGCTACAGTGGCACATCCAAACAAGCCATATGAACTCAGTACTGGTGCACAACACAAAATTCATTCTGCTCATGGGAGAAAACTTAGAGAACACTCCCCCCCCCCCCCCCGCCCCCAAGTTAAAGTCACACACATTGGGTTAATGCAATTGCAGGATAGTTGCATGAGGGGGGTTTGGTGGGGGCCTGTTGGTAGGAGGATGGTGGGAAAAGTCCTTAGAGGGGGGGGTCACATGACACCTTTTACTTCTGGTTATGTGCCCATCTTGCCCCTAGAGTGTTACTTCCAGAGGTGTGGCCAATGGGAGTCAGGGGGCATGGTTAACAGGGGTCAAGGGTGTGGCTAATGGGGGTCAAAGTACATTTTAAAAAAATTCTTTGGGTGCTCACCCTAATGAAATGTTCTACACTATATTCTACACTGCAATTAATGTGCTGAGTATTCAGGAAATGGTGTGTAGCTATTACTGCCTATACAAAAAGAGCCAAGCCTATGGAGGCCTGGCAGGTAAGGTTTGTTTTATCAGGGGTAGGAGCTATCAAGAAGGCGATCCACAGCTGCTACAGTCAAGACTGCTTCATTCTTAGAACATGTAGTGATGAGGTGTAGTTGTTGTTGTTTTATTTTAAAGGTTAAAAAAAAACTTTGAAATCTATGTGAAATGTGCTGGGTTGAACAAAATGCTTCATTTGATGCAAACAATTTTTGTTTAACTTCTTTGGTTCAGTGATTCTTTTAAATGATGATAAATTGATGATTCATGCAACACTCCATGCTTACTGTCCCAACACAAAAAACACACACAGCATCAAGCTACATAATCTTTTGAAATAGAAGCTCCCCTAAAACTGCTGCCAATAATTAAGGCTATAGTAACAGGTGGTACAAAACATATCTGAAAACTCATTTTAATTGCAAATCAGCATTTATCAGTCCATGGCTAGTGATAACCATCTGGCAGTATGTCATTTGTGAGACTAAAAGCAAGACAGCTCATGTCACAGACTGTAAGAAAAAGTGTGCCTTCTGTTTTAATTCTGGTTTAATAATCATAGAAGCAGTTCAATATTTAATTCAGGTATTAAAGCTTTTCTTCAGGTTGCTAAGCAAGTTTTAGGAAGGTTTGTGTCCTATTTCATAAGGCTTGTTCTCTTGATGCCAGAAATGTCAGCTGTATAACCATCTTAGCAAACATAATTTTCATTTAAATACTGGAATTTATATGGATTTTATGGATAATGCTTGCTTGAAGATGCTTCTTTAAATTCAGTTTTTATTTCTGAGCTAAACAAGATGCCTCAAGTTTCCCTTTACACACCCTTTATTTAAGTCCTTTCTTCCTTTTAACCACCGATAGCAACTGGATTGTTTTTAACCACTAAGCATTTCAAGACCACACTGGATATTGCTTTGTCTTTTGACTTTTAAGTTAGGTCTGTCACTGAAACTTCATTTTCACATCTGCATGAGAATTTGTATAACAGAATTCAGCTAGGGCTTTCACAGATTGATGCTGATAGCTATATATTCTGTAGGTTTTTTTGATCACCAGGTTAGACTACTGAAAAGCTTTACTTTATATCTCTCTCAAAAAATGTTGCCTGAGTTCCAACTTTTACAAAGAGCTCTTGATAGAATTTTAAGCCATACTAAGTAGCCTCAGTTTGTCACATTAGTCTTTTGGGAGTTACATTGCTACTTCTTGTCAAACATTTATTAAAATTTAAAATTGCCTTTATATCTTACAAGGCTGAGCATGACTTGTAATGCATGTTCCTACATTAGCCTCATCACTGGTTAAGACTTTCTGTAGTTTTCAATATAGTATAAATTAAATTGCTTTTTGGCACTTATTTTAATTTGCATATCTCTTCCATACCAATCTGAAATTCCCACAGGGGCCAGGTTCCCTGCTGACTCACTAGACTCAAAAATATCTGAACTTTGTTTTCCTTTTCTTTTTTTAACCTTGGCAAAGCACTTTGGCACCTCTGCATTATGTTTCATCATGAAGGCTCTAGATGACTTTATGTGAAAAGTGTCATAGAAACATATTTAGTTGCTTATTATTGGAAGAATGCACTCCCTCCAGAATGCAAGTGTAGTCACTAAGATGAAAAAGTTCCTTGAACTCAGCTTGGTGCCCTGTCTGTAACAGCCCCATTATCGAGGCTGCACATGACATGTCACCTTTTCATCAGGAGTAGCCCCAGGACTGAATAAGCACACAGCGAAGGAATGCCACTAGCCTCCACACTTCATGTTGGATCTGGTGTTCTCAGATAGCAGTGATTTGAGAGCCTCTCACTGCATGTATCCACTTAAGTTGTCCTTTTAAATGTTTTTTTTATGGGACTTTTTAAGATAGCTGAAAAAATTATGCTTGTCAGAAGGCAGCTGAATCAATATGCAGACTCAATTTCTTACTTACTTTCAAAAGATAATATCGTAAGACATGCTGTGAGTTATCTCATTAACAATGCAGCATGAAGAAAAGCTGCAGAGGGGTAGCCGAGTTAGTGTGTAACAGGAAAAACTTTTAAAAAACAACAAATAGTCTAGTAGTACCTTAAAGACTAACAAAACATGTAGATAGTGTCATGAGCTTTCATGGGCACAACCCGCTTCTTCAGATGACATGAAGAAAATCACTGTACAGCTGCATCAAAGGGTTCTGGAAATAAGAAAAACGTTAATTACAAAATCTATTGACTTTCATTAAGTTAGACCAATATACCTTAACGTACCGGTATGTCAAATATTCAATAACACTCATACAATGGGCCTGCTTAAAAAGTTAATTTCTGTTAAAAAATGAAATACTCCTTTGTTGTATTAAAACCAAACATTCCAGCAAACTACAGCCCATACATTACATGAAAAATCAGATTAATCTAAACTTACAACATGCAACTATTACATTATCGGTAGTAGTCACAGTTTAGCCACAGTTCAAGAATTCAGGGGAAAAAAAGTAAAAGAAAACTACAGCAGAACAATGCTTAAAAATTGTAGCTACAATAGCAAGATAAATTTAAGTGATTGTAATTGTTTATAAATACAATAGTGTACATTATTTAGGAATAGGATTCCAATATGGATTGAGTACTGAGCGTATGTGTATAATTAAATGGAAAAAAAATGACAGAAGGAAAAATTCTGAATAGTTGAAATTGGAAACATTGAACTAAAATGTAGACATTTTATCAAAACAATTATTTTATGCATCTGCAGAGCGCCCACTAAAGTTAAATCTACTGCTCATTGAAAGCATTGGTACACTTATTGCACAAATTCTATTCTGAACACTATTGTAATGCACAAAGTACTTTTACACTTCTGTGACTGATTTATTTGGATTTGACATGGTTGGCACAGACCTTTCACATGATTACAAACATTTTTTCATCATTTCTGCTGGCAAAAACAACTCTCTATTTGCTTTGTTGTGCTTTATTTTTCCTTGGGGTACTGCAGCTAAACTCTTTAAGTGAAGCATTTTTGGAGGATTCTCGTTTGCCATGTGAACCAGCCTTTTGCCAAGTCATATCACACATTGCTTTATAGCTCAGAAATGGTGACAGTGCCCTTTAAGAGTTTAAGTACATGCTTTATTTTGGACAAAAACCATTTTGTTGGAAGGATTAAAAGAATGATACATAAAGTATCCATGGAAAAGGCATATCTGTCTATCTGTATCAGTTACATAGATATGCCTTTTCCATGGACGTTATTCATCATTCTTAGATGGCACAACAGGAGTTTCAGAGGGGTAGCCATGTTAGTCTGGGAGGGTATTTCTACACTACCACCCTAATTCGAACTAGGGTGGTTAATGTAGGCAACCGGAGTTGCAAATGAAGCCCGGGAAATTCAAATCCCGGGCTTCATTTGCAACTCCAGTTGCCTACATTAACCACCCTAGTTCGAACTAGGGTGATAGTGTAGACATACCCTAACTGAATAGCGAATAGTCCTGCAGCACATTAGATACTAAGAAAAAATATAGAAAGTTTCATGAGCTTTCGTGGGCTACTTCATTGTATTTCTTAATATCCTAGTTATTGGTAAGCGACTCTGAGACAAAGATTGGGAGAGACCATCACAGCCTTCTTCCTCTAGGCAACACATTTTGGCTATGTCTACACTGCGCCTTCTTGCGCAAGAAAAACCCTACATATTACTGCCATGGCCATTTACATTGAGATGGGATTTTGGTTGCTTAAATTTCATTTTTTTTCTGACTCGAACTTATAATCTTTTGTTTGTGATAACAAATTAATAATGATATAATTAATAAAGGCAAAAGTGGTGTTGTGGGGAAAATGAAGTTGGGTAGGTAGAAATAAGCAGATTAGCCAGAAAGAGGAGATGAATTTATAAGAGCCATAATTTGTTCATACTGTCTTCCATGGATAGCCATTAGGTCTTTACGGACAAGATTCTCCGTTGTCATATATTCCTGCCAAAGCAAACAGACACATAAGGTACCTACCCCCGTAAGTGCATGCAGGAGGTTCATACCTGGCAAATCCCAGTGTTTGTACAGAAGAATCTATATGGCACAATATGAGCTACGCAAATTGCTTAGCTTATTTCGAAATAGCTTATTTTGAAATTTGGTGCTATCTATACAGCACTTATCTGAAATAAATCACTATTTTGGCATCTTCCTTAATCCTTGTGCAATGAGGTTGACAGGAAACTGGAATAAGAAGCCCATTATTTTGAATGCATTTCGAAATAACAAGCATGTTGTAAAAACGTGCAGAACACTAATTTGGGATAACAGCCATTATCCCAAAATAGTGCTGATATATAGATGTTCCCGTAGTCCCACCCTTGGGCAGGAATGGGGATTTGATTGGTTTCCTTTTTCCTGCCTCAAATCATTGTCCAGCTGAGCTAGTGTTGAGAGGAAAATAACTTGATACTGTATAGACCGCAGCAGCAAATTACTTCCAGCAAAAGTTAATGTAGACAGTAATTCTGACCCTGAGAATCACAATTCTCTAGTCTGTTTATATGCTGTCCTTAAATCAGCTTTCAGTCTACCCCTGTGCAAATAATCAAAAACAAAAACAACTAACCAACCAACCAAGCAAAATCTCTTTAAATGCTAAACATTTTCTAAAATAAAAGCCTATTGTAATCCAGCAAGTTCTAAAGCCGTGGTGTTAAATTTTTAAATCCAGGGCTTGGGCTGATATTCAGTCTCATAATCTATTTCCATTAGAGTATAACCAAAAATTAGACAGAAGGATACAGTATACCACTTCTACTTTTCCATATCACAGTCCTCCTCAACTTCAAATGCAATTTTGGCACCTTTTAAATTCAGAGACTAACTTTTATTTTATGGTGCCCGGGGGCCTTTTAAAGTGTATGTATTTAAAAGCTTCAATCCTTGATAATGTATTAAAGAAAGTGTTTTCACATTCACTTCTTGAATTTCAAATTCCAGTTTATTTTCTGTCTCACACATATATTTTCATTATGTTGTCTCAGCTGAACAGCACAAATTCATATGTTTTGATCTTCCCATGGCTGATAATGAAATTCAACCATATCAGCAAATATTGTTTTCTAAAGAATGCAAGTTGTGAAGAATTTTGAAAACAAAATGTGAAAAATTGAAGGATGTGCAGATAATGTATTTACCCCAGTAAACAGCTCTCTCCAGAAATGGGAAAATGTGGATTAGGAGGAAAAAAAGGTTTATTCCTGTGTCTGTGATTGATGTTTACACAGTACTAAGCCACTTTACCAGAAACCGTGTGCCTAGAGGAAGCTGAGCGATTTGCTGATTTTCCAGTCAAGGTCTGGATATATGGAGCATAATGGAGATTTCTCAAAGGACTTGATAAGCCAGACCAGTAAACAGCTATAAAAGGAGAGCATGACACTGACTAGATATTGATGAAGGTGAGTATAATAGAGAAGTTTTCTAAAGTATTCTAAAGCTGACATCCTGAGCTTCATGGAATATTATTATAGAAATTTGGTTTTATAGAACAGAACTATTTTTCTAAGCAATATTTCAAAACAGTAAGGAAGGGTGTGAAGCATCTATGCACTGATTCTATTTCAAGGTACATATTAAGTTAACCTAATTTAATATATATGCAGGCTCACCATTAACAAAAATAACGCCAATACTAACAAGAATTGACAGCAGCAATCAAGTTTGCAAAGATTTTTATGGTAGTTTTTTATTTAATAAAATGTTCTGGAAACAGTTTCCTGGACTCAATGTTTATTATTTTTACACATTCTATTTGAAATGGGAACTTCAAGTACTTGATAAATAGATTGATATACTTTCTGACAGTCTCATGATAGCACTGTAGTTCTTCCTGAAATTTAAATGGATAGCTCTTCTCACCACTAAGCTTCACAACAAATACACTTCCAGAGGAAAAAATGGATCAGTAAACAAAAAACAGTTTTAACAATGATATACTGCACTAGGTCAATTACTTTGATTGTATAAAAGACCCACATATTATCTCAAAATTTTCTACCCATAGGTCTTAAATTTGAAGCTCCAGTGTAGGCCTAAATATCCACCCCCTATTTCTTTCCATCTCTTTTATCCATAGCCTGTACGTTCTTTAGTGTGATTTTGGGAGACCAGGAAGTTGTCTACATACTGTCTCTAAAATATTTAACCCATTCTCAGTGCAAGGCAAATTATCAGCATTCACTCTTAGGGCATGTCTTCACTAACTGCTAGATCAAAAGATAGAGGTCAATTTAGCAGGGGTCGATTTATCACATCTAGTCTAGTATAGACACAATAAATCGACTGCTGAGTGCTCTCCTGTTGACTCTGATACTCCACCAAAATGAGATGAGTAGGCAGCACTGATGGGAGAGTGTCAGCTGTCGACTTACCATGGTGAATATAACGCAATAAGCAGACATGTGTATATCAGCTTTAGTTATGTTATCAAGGCTGCCAACAGGGAAGGCAAAGGGAGCGGTTTCCCTGGGGCCTAGTGATTCAAAGGGGCCCAGGGCTCCAGTCACCACCTCTGATATGGATCCCTGGACCTTTAAATTGCTGGTAGAGCTCCGTAGCTGTGATAAAAGTTGGTTGCCCCCAGCCTCACCCCTTCCACCCAAGGCTTTGCCCCTTCTGGGAGGATGAAGCCAGGCACCATCACCTTTCACAGGGACTCAGTAATTCTGTTGGCCTCCCTGTACACTATTCACTTAGCTGAAGTTGTGTAACTTAGTTTATGACCCGTGGTAATATAGACAAGGCCTTAACTTTTGTAGGCACAATACAGAATTGCATCTCTTGTGCTTCTTGATTTAGCACATTGGAGCTATTACTAAGTCAAGAACTCAAAATTAGAAAATGTTAAGGCTAAGGCTGCATGTGAAATCTTAATTTGGCCTCTCCATGCCTTATATACCATATGTCATATAATTAAAAACTGTTTTTTTCACAGGATCCCTGCCTCATTCAGTTAACAGAATGGATTGTGTTCTCTTGATGAGCAGCTGTTCAGTATTTTGTTTTCTCTTCAGGCCCTATTCACCACACAGTATTCAAACCCTGTTCTAAAGACAGAATTCTTCTGTCCTCATGAGCTTTTCTATGGTACTCATCTCTATAGACTGAGCGCTTCCAAAATATATATTTATTTTCACAACACTCATGAAAAATTAGGGCATATTATCTACATTTTACAATACTGTCTACTAATTTTGAGTATCTCAGTCAGGGTTGGTAAACCTACAGCCTACATGCTGGATCCAGCTCCCGACTTACTTTAATCTGCGCATGACAAGCCTTCATACTGCAGGGGAAAGTCCTGAGACTCAGCAACCTCCCGATGGGGCTGGAGTGCAAGTGGAGTCCAGAGAATCACATCCTGCATGTGTGTGTCCTTTTTTTGTTTGTTTGGCTTCTCACTTGTATATGGCCCCAACTGATTTTTTTCTGTGTGTCAGTGGCTCCTGGCAGAAAAAATGTTTCCCACCCTGATTCCAATTTAACACACTTAAGACCTGATTTTATAGGGTACTTATGTTATACAGTGCTTTGTATGTTCAAATAAAAGTTCCCATTGACGTCAGTCACAGTTGTGAGATTCTTCTGTCAAAAATTCTGAAAATGAGGAATACAGTTAGTGACCCCTTGTGATTTTTGGGTTAATATTTTGCAGGCACAGTGTGGCAGAGGCAAAGATAGACTCTTGTTCCCCAGGGCAGCATCAAATGTCTTAACCATAAACCCATTCGCCATGAGCACACCCTGCCTCTTTCCTGTGCATGGGTGACTCTAAGCGTGGGACTTGCTATTGCTTCAGTCTCTGTTGCTGAAGATGAGGTTGGTAGTGTTGGGAGAATGGCATAGAGCCCACTCTCTTTCCATCCACTCCCCCTCTGATGCCACTCTTGCTGCTGACCATCTGTTGCCCTGCTTACCTTCAGCCTGCGTCCATTCACCTGCCCCAGGACAGTTGCAGCAGAGACTCTTAGTGTAAGTGTACATGGGAGTACATGCCCTGTCAGATATCCCCTCCCTTGCACAGGTGAAGATAAATGAGCTGAGACAGGGGTATCAAAGGGCAAGGGATGCAAACCGTCACCCCAGTGTTGCACCTAAGACCTGCTTATTCTCTAAGGAATTGGACTCTGCCCTTGATGGTGACTCCACTTCAACTGCCAAGAGCCCCCTGGATACTTCAGGAGGCCTGGAGGCAGTAGAAATAGGAGATGGGCTCAGAGTATAGAAATGTACAAGGCTGGCTGTATTTCTGTGTGCTGGATATTTCTATGTGAAGCTCGCAGGGTACTGATGCATGCCTCGATCTCATGGAAATCCTCCACTGAGATTTCTAAGAAATTTCCTGGAGATATTCCACAATCCTCTGCCAAAGGTTCCTTGGCAGAGCTGCTTTATCCCTTTCCTCATTGTATCTTTGTATCACTGTATCTTTCCCATGCACTTTAGCAATAATTTGTGCATTTACCAAACTGGTGCACAAGTGAGCAGCCTAGGGACGAGGGCAGAAGCTACAAGCATGTAGTAGGTATATCCTCAGTTCCATGCTTACCCTCAGCAGTGAGATATGTGTTACTCAGTGGTGGGGAATCTCCAGAGTGCCAGTGCATGCGGTTTGTTAGACTTAGCTGCTAGTGGGCTATGAAATGGTTATACAATCATCCAGACACTACTTAGCTTATTGAACTGCTCCTTACTGCTGTCCATATTTATCATGTAAGGCTCATAAGCCATGGCTGTAAGGGGTACACGTGGTCTCCCAGGGTTACTATGGGCATTTAAACACTCCTCACTGTAATCTTCTGGTCTTTTAGCTTTCTATAGAAGCCGGTGGCTCTGAAAATGTGTCTCATGCATTTTTCTGGACCACCCCATATTGATGTCAGTGAAATGCCCATGGTGATCCACAATCACCTGCAACATGTTGGAGAAGAACTCCTTCCTGATGATAAACTCTATTGCAAGGTTGTCTGGTGCCAAAAGTGGAATATGTATGCCATCTCTTGCCCCCTCCATAATTAGGGAAACCCATTTCTGCAAAGCCATCTAGTATTCCACACACATTTTCTAGAGTCCCTTCATACTAAGATGTGATTAATTGCCTTACACACTTAACATTAACATAGTCCCAGTTGCCAATTTCCTAACTCCAAACTGATTTGCAACTGACCAGTAGGAATCTGGAGTTGCCAGCTTCCACACAGGGATTGCCACATACTTCTCTACTAATAGGGCAGCTCTCATTCTGGTCTCCTCGCACGAGAGTGCTGGGATGAGCCCCACATAAAGTTCTAGAAAGGTGGCCTTCTACAGCCAAAAGTTCTGTAGCCACTGTTCATCATCCCATATTTGCATGACAATATGACCCCACCATTCAGTGCTTGTTTCCTTACCCCAAAAGAGATGGTCCATCTTCTGCAGCTGTGCCATGAATCTAAAGTTGCTTCAGTCCATATCACACAGAATGTCAGGCAGGTAGGAGTCTTCTTCAGTTAAGAACTTCATGATTAATTTCATTGCCAACTGTGACGTCTGAAGGAAAGTTATCAGAGTGTAGGAGAGCAGAGCAGGATCCAGCTCTTCTCAAAAAGATTTCAGGAAGTGTGGCAAAAAGAGGTCACTGAAAATGCTGTGAATGAAAGCTGGAAGCCCATAGAATTCAGGGACAGAAAACAATACATCAATCAACATTGAGTCTGGTCCCAAAATGTGCCTCAATTCTCTCCACCTCCCCACAAGATCTAGCCACAGAAGGTGTAAAGTTGGACTGTGTGATATGTATCCACCGTAAATTGCTCACACTATGTGCGGAACATGGGCAAGCCCGCTCTCTCAGGGCAACAACCACTCCCAGGGATGGCACAGTGAGGCGGAAGACACTGAGCCCCTGCCAGCAGAGCCTCCTGGGAGGGAAAGGAAGTGGAGGGGACCTCAGGAGCACCCTCCCTGGCAAGTGGCATCTGCTGCTCACACACACCTCCCCACAACAACCTGCCTCCTTCTCCTCCAAGTGGCCAAGGATACAAGTATTCTTTCTATGGGATGCCACCACTGCTGGATCTGGTGTATGTGCGGCACAGAGGGAAGCCCAGCCGACCTATTGCTCCCTGCTCGTGTCCTCAGGCCCCTGCCCTGGCTAGCATATTCTCATGCCTGCTTATCTCCCAGGTGTGGGGAGTATTGTGGCTGCCCCTCGTATATATGTGTCCCTGCAGGAAAGAGCCCACTGTACAGGCCTCACGTGGCTTTGCTCAAAGCACATCACCTTCATCTGACCTGAGACTTTTTGATGTCAGCTCAGAGATGAGGGCTAGGCTTCATGCACAGTGTCTCCTGGGATGACTGCACATCTCATTGTTCTCTGCAGCTGGGCCAGCTGCGAGTGGGATGCAAGCCAGCTAGCCTCCCGATCTTCCACACTAGCCTCCTGATCCCACGGGACTCACAGGCACAGGAGAGCCCAGGATGACCTGCAGTGAGAGCACATGCCGGCCTGCATGCCCTGCAGTGCTCCCTGGACTGGCAGGACCACAGACTGGAGGCGGACTTGGAGCTGCTCCACAATACCTGGCAGGAGCTGCTGTAGCAGGGCCAGACTATGTGTGTGGCTTTCACTGCTGCCATCGACTGCCTGAAGGCCACTCCTACAGCCTCTCCTGCTGCTGCTCTTGAGGGTAGGCTTCGTCTCCTACAATGCATGTGGGCATGTCCACATCCTAACTGTGATGGTGCATTCATGGAAAAAAGTGCTAGTGTGCTCCCCTTCTTGAAGAGGCTGGAGTTTTGGAAGACGTGTGTCATGTGCCTTTCCCTACCATCTGATATGGTCCATGAACTTGCCGCAGTGGTCCATGAGGGCCTGTAGGACCATCAAAAAGTACCCTTTGCGGTTGATGTATTTGAATGCCTAGTGGTTGGGGGCCTGGATGAGGATATGAGTGCTGTCAATAGCCTCCACCCTGACCCTTCCCTCCTGCAGTTGGGGAAGTCTCTGGTTGCAAATCCAGCGATGATGGAGTCCACATTGCCCAGGTTGATGACCCTGCTTAGCAGGACGGTTGATGACCCTCACCACTTGTAGAAGGAGACAGAGAATCACAGGGTTGCCAGGGCCCTCAGGAAGTCCCCATGCCTAACCTACCCTTCACCCCCACACACACCAGGAGCAACACCTACTAACCCTATCCTCCGTCAGGGCTTAGTAAGGACTGAAAGGACTGAAAAACTTCCTGGGGAGGGGCTTCCATCACCGCCACCATCACCACCACCTCCTTCCAGCAGTTCATCACCATCCTGGGACAACAGCATGAGAGTGCCATACCTGCATGAGCACAGGCCCAGTGGTCAATCTCCCGGCAGATTGGTAGTTGTCCAGTATGGTGAGCTTCTATATGGCGATGACTACCCACTTCTGGAGGGGGTGGCAGGTCTTATGAGGGTGTCCTGTTGCATGAGGGCAGGGGCAAGCCACTCACACAGCTCCATGAAGGTGTCTTCCACATGCAGAAATTCTGGATCCACTGCTGGTTGTCCCACAGCTCCATAACAAACCTGTCCAACCAGTTGGAACTGGTGTCCTGTCGCCAGAAGCGATGGTATACAGTGTGCAGGGGAGGAACAGTGGGGTTGAGCTACATGAGCAGCACATGGAAGGAGGAGAGGAGGTGTCCTGCAATGAGCTAGGGGTCTTCCTCCTACAAAGCCATAAGGGCAGCCTACAGAAACTGCACCAGGAGATGTAGCAGGAGATGTAAGAGCCATTGACTGCTTGAAGGCAGGTGCGGCTCCATGGCAGGAGTGCTCTGGTGTCTGCAAGGGCAATGAGAGCACATAGAAAAAAGGATTTGCTGTTCCTCAAGGAGGTAGGAAAAGAAGAGCCTGAGACACAACTGTACAGAGAGGTTCCATTAAGCACATGCCTCAGATAGCCTCAGGAAGCAACTATGAGAAGTGATTGCAGTCCTGAAGTCCTGCCTGAAGTGTTTCTGGGTGGTCTTAAATGTGATTCATCATCCAATAAGTTTGGGTGCTCTATTTCAAAATAGCTCAGTGCTATTTCAATGGACATTTGCAGTGTAGACATGCTATTTTGAAATAAGCTATTTCAAAATATACATTTTGAAATGACTCATTGTGGAATAAGTGTGCAGAGTACATAAGAACATAAGAACAGCCATACTAGGTCAGACCAAAGGTCCATCCAGCCCAGTAGCCTGTCTGCCAACAGCAGTCAGCACCAGGTGCCCCAGAGAGGGTGGACCGAAGACAATGACCAAGCAATTTGTCTCCTGCCATCCTTCTCCAGCCTCTGACAAACAGAGGCCAGGGACACCATTTCTATCCCCTGCCTAATAGCCTTTTATGGACCTAACCTCCATGAAATTATCTAGCTTCTCTTTAAACTCTGTTATAGTCCTAGCCTTCACAGCCTCCTCTGGCAAGGAGTTCCACAGGTTGACTACACACTGTGTGAAGAAGAACTTTCTTTTATTAGTTTTAAACCTGCTCCCCATTAATTTCATTTGGTGTCCTCTAGTTCTTCTATTACAGGAACTAATAAATAACTTTTCTTTATTTCAAACCTTTTAGAAGCTCCTTCAAACAAACAAACAAACAAACAAACAAACAAACCAAACAGACAAACACAAGCTCAGTGCACAGCAAATAACACCCCCCCACACACACACACACACTACACACAGCCACTTACCACAAGAGTGCTTCATTTTGGCTAAAGAGACATCACCCTTTAATTTTGAAACCTTGTGGAAAAGACATGTATAATTCATATATGTGGAGATGAGGCATTTTTAATATATATGTATTTTTGCATTGCTACATATGAAGGGGCTGACTTGCATGCTATTTCATGAGTCATATTTATATAAAACATATTATTTATGGCATTCATGTGGTATACTGATATAAACCTCACATATTTTTGCTGGCTGTGAGAATAGCTTATTTCTTGAACAGTGAAAAGGTTCATAGGGTATAGGAAAGGACAGATTTTAAATTATTTTTAAAAAATCAGAGGTGGTGATTACGACAAATTCTTCCGGAGGCTCATTTGTATAAGAGGGTGTCTCATTCAATGTGTTGGCATCAAGAGCCTGCTCTCATATAAATAAAAAACAAATCTCCCATTGGCTTCTTCAAAAATAACAAAATATAACTCTTCAGCTTTCCTGCCTATGTCCTATTTCTTGACGTCTGTACTATTCACATAACCTGCTGATTCAAATCAAGTTGGACTGCTGAGTGATTTATAGAGATATATAAAATATTTAGCTCTTAAAAATAAGGTCAGAGTCCTGGATTTTACTTTATTATCCTGCTCCCTTTTATAATCATGATTATCAATATGGGTTAAAGGTTGTACACTTTTCATATTCTGAATAATAGATATTTTCATTTGTTAAATTACAGGAAACCCTTTAAAAGTTCAGATCTATTAATTGCCATAAAATCATTTGAGCAGAATGTGCTTTATAAGGATCAAATTCATCCCCATGTAGAGAGCCTACACAGGGTATGTCTACATTAGGAAATTATTTCAAAATAATTTTATTTTGAAATAATAACTCCCAAAATAACTATTTCAAAATAGTGTGTCCACACTACTGGGAAGCCTCGAAATTAGACTGAGGCAGGCTCCCTTAGGATACATCTAGACAACACGCCTTTTTCAAAAGAGGCTTTTTTGAAAGATAATTTTAAAAAAGCCTCTTTCGAAAAAGGACATCTAGATTGCACTACGTGGATTGAAAAATCGATCTGCTTTTTCGAAAAAGAGCATCCGGACTGCCTGGATGCTCTGTCAAATAAAGGGCACCTGGAAGCACTTGTGCCAGGGCATGGGAGCAGCCTTTACTTCCGAGTCCTGCAGTACGCTCTTTGCAGAGATGTGTGCTTTAAGGGACCTCCCTGAACAGCTGTTCCTCTGCTCTTGAAGCTGGCTTGCCCACCTCCTAGAGCAGTGTTTCCCAATTTTATTTGGCCGAGGAACCCTTTTCAGCTTTTCAAGGAACCCCTAGGTTTGTCAAGCAAAAAAAAAAAAAAAAAAAGGGAGCGGGGGGAGGAGAAAAGGACCCACCAATTCATGAAAATCATATTCCTACCCCGAGACACCCCCCACCTCCCTTCTGTGAGGCCTCATCTGCTCTGTTCCCCTCCTCTCCATCACTTGTTATCCCCAGCCCTTATACCTGTCTCAACCTAGTGAGAGTGAGGTGTGGGGTGGGAATGAGGGATTTGGGTGTGGGAAGGGGTAAGAAGTAGAAGCTCTGGGAGGGAATTTGGATGCAGGAGAAGGGGCTGTTGACTCAGGAAGGGGGCTCTAGGCTGGGGAGTGTTGGGTTCAGGTGGAAGATTGAGATGTTGAGCAAACCAGAGCTTGTGGATGTGAGGATGCAGGATATGTGAGGGATATGTGAGGGACTGGGCTGGAAGGTTGTGAGTATGATGGACTCAGGACACAGATTTGTGATGTGTGGATGGTGCAGGAGTGTTGTGGCAGAAGACTGAGGATGTGGGGATGCAGGAGTGTGGGGATGTAAGAGGCTCAGGACAGGGGGTTCCAGTGTATGACAGGCTCAGATTTGGGGTCAGGTGGTGCAGGAGTGTTATGTTGCTGCAGTGAAATGGGGGTTTGGTCCCAATTGGGGTCTTGTTGGCTAGGCTTCATTTTTAAATAAAATATGTCAAACTCAAAAGGTTTTAGCATTGTCTTTATATATGAGAGGGGTGAGGAACCTGTTTTGAGTCAAAGGTCACTGACCCACAGAAAAGTCAGTTGGGGCCACACAAGTGAGATGCAAAAAACAAAACAAAAACCCTCCAAAAAATCCCAAGCCTCACTAATGTGGTCCCAGATGTGCTGGTGGGGGTAAGGGACAGAGTGCTAGTGGGTGCTGGGGCTGGGGAGAGGGTGCTGCTGGGTGGAAGGATGCTGGCTCAGGTGGTGGGATGCTGGGGCAAGGTGCTGGGGCAGGCAGGTGGCAGGGTGCTGGGACAAGGAACAGGGTGCTGCTGGGTACTAACATGGATGGCAGGGTTCTGGGGCCAGGGCCAGGGCTGTGCTGAGTCCTGGGATGTGAGGCATGGTGCTGGGGCCAAGGACACGGTGGTGCTAGGTGCTAGGGTGGATGGCAGGGCTGCCAAGGAGCGGGATAAGGATGGGGTGCAAGATCTGGGAAGGAGGTGGGAGGCGAAAGGGGGCAAGGTCTGGGTGGTAGGTAGGGTGCAGAAGCAGGCTGGATGTAGGGTGTCTGGCCAGGGGGAGGGAGCAGGAGCAGATTGGGGGTAGGGTGTCTGGCTATGAGGGAGAGTGCAAGGAACGGACTTGGGTAGGAGTTGGACCTCCCTGATCTGGCACCCTCTGGACCTGACTGGTCCCAGATGAGGAATTTTTGGTTCAGGGGAGGTCATTTCAGGGCTCCTGGTTCTCCCCTCCCCCCAATAGGCTTCTTTGCACCTCTATCCCCTGCAACCCAACTGAGCTGCCCACCCCTGCTGGTTCCCTGCACCTCCCCCAAAACCATCCCCCACAATCCAAGGGAGTGCAGCACCAGTTCCCTGCAGCCCCTCACAACCCAACTGAGCTGCCCGTCTGTTCTGTATGCCCTCTCCCATCCACCTCAGCTCAGCTGAGTCCTGCACTGTTTCCCTGAATGCCTCCCCCACAGCACAGCTGAGCCCCATTTCCCTGTACCTCCTCCAAGCCCCATAAAACTGCTGAGCCAAGAGCCGATTCCCTGCCCCTCACTCCCCTTGAGTCTAGCCCCAGTTTCCGGCACCTCCCTCCTCCTGCAGCCAAACTGAGCTCTGAGCTCCACACACACACACGCCCCACCCCACAGCCCAGCCCAACCCAGCCCAGCTCTCTGGACCTCCCCCTTCTGAAACCCAGCTGAGCTCAATTTCCCTGCACCTTCCCCCAAACCATGCAGACATGCTGAGCCAGTGCTGATTCCCTGCCTCTGCCTTCCTCCCTCCCTTTGGCTGTGTCTACACTGGCACGATCTTGCGCCAAAGCGGCCGCTCTTGCGCAAAAATTTGCAACCTGTCTACACTGGCCATGTGTTCTTGCGCAAGTACACTGTCGGTCTCATGTATGAAATCAGGGCTTCTTGCGCAA
Source organism: Pelodiscus sinensis (assembly GCF_052426305.1). NCBI lineage: Eukaryota > Metazoa > Chordata > Testudines > Trionychidae > Pelodiscus > Pelodiscus sinensis. The sequence goes on along the minus strand of NC_143055.1, from coordinate 57,200,539 downwards.
GAACTATGATGCTCATGTTCAGGAATAAACCCTTTTGCGCAACTATTCTTGCGGAAGAGGCCAGTGTAGACAGGCAACATGAATTTCTTGCGCAAGAAAGCCCAATGGCTAAACTGGCCATCGGCACTTTCTTGCTCAAGAGAGCGTCCACACTGCCATAGATGCTCCTGTGCAAAAGCACAGCTCGCACATGGCAGTGTGGATGTGTTCTTGCACAAGAACTCTTGCACAAGATGTTCTTGCGCAAGAAACAACCAGTGTAGACATAGCCTAAGAGTTTCCTCACATGAGCAAAATGAATTTTGTGTTGTGCACCAGTACTGAGTTCATGTGGCTTGTTTGGATGTGCCTCCCAAGTTATTAATAAATATTTTTAAACTTCTACCTTTTCCCTCTGCTGCCATGTCTCCGCCCATGCCTCTGCTGGCTAGCCGTCTCTCTCTCTCTTTTTCAGAGGGGGCGGGGGAGTGCCGGCTCCTCGCAGAACCCCTAGTTTTGCTCCATGGAATCCTAGGGTTCCCTGGAGCACCAATTGGGAAACACTGTCCTAGAGGGACAGCAAAGCTTCTGCAGTGCTTGCTCTGAATGCCCTGCTTTCTGGGACACCACAGCATTTTTTTTCCTGGTTGGTTTTTGTGCTTCGAATTATTTTTTTTTTGCCGTGGAGCCAGAGCTGCCCCTGGGCAGGCGATGGCCCCACACTGTAGTGCTTCAAATTCTGCTGCAACTCCATGAGACCTTTATGATGTTCATGCTAGGTCTGGATTCTGAACCCAGCCTTCAGCCCCTCACTTGGGCTGCAGCAACACACTTGTTGCCACCAAACTTCCACGAGAGGCAATTTTGGAGGCTGGAGACAAGTTCAGACTGGTGGGACCGGCTCGTCATGGAGTAGTGGGACAACCAGGCTTGGCTCCAAAACTTCTGCATGCTGAAGACCACCTTCCAGGACCTGTGTACCTGGCTCGCCCCCGCCCTGCAATGACAGGACACCCATCTGCGCCCTGCCATCCACTTGGAGAAGAGGGTGGCCATTGCCCTTTGGAAACTGGCCACCCCCAACAGCTACCATTACGTGGGACACCAGTTTGGCATGGGGAGATCTACTGTTGATGGATGTAAGTCCCTCTGGGGGGACAGTCCATAAGGGGTAGGGTGACTGTAACAGGAAAGGGCGGGGGGGGACGGCAATGGAGTGGGAGTGGGGGACGGCTCCTGGCCTCACCCTGCCATACTGCTGGGAGCAGCCGCCGGGTGGGGAGGATGACTCCTGGGGTCTTTGGAGGAGGAGGGAGAGGGGGAACCTCCAAAGGACTTGGGCAACCCCTCTAACTTCCTGTTCTGTGTGTTTGTATGTGTCTATTTCTGCAGCTGGTGAGGGCCATCAACTCGAAGCTGCTGAACAGGATTGTCCACCTCAGAGACCTAGGCACCATCATGGCTGGCTTTGCTGGGATGGGATTCCCGAATTGTGGAGGAGCGCTCGGTGGAACTCACATACCGATCTGTGCACCACTCCATCGAGCAGCCCTCTACATCAACAGAAAAGGGTACTTCTCCATAGTGCTGCAAGCCCTGGTTGACCACTGTGAACTATTCACTGACATTAGGTGGGGTGGTTGGGATGGGCACATGATGCTCGGACCTTCTGAAATTCCTACCTTTACCGCAGGCTGCAGACTGGAACATTTTTTCTGCAGTGAAACTTTGCTGTTGGGGATGTAGAGATGCCAATCTGCATTGTGGCCAATGTGGCATACCTCCTCATGCCCTGGCTCACGAAGCCATACACTGGCCATCTGAACGCGAGCAGGGAACAATTTAACACGCACCTGACACGGGTGCACTTGCAGGTGGAATGCGCTTTTGGGCTGCTGAAGGGAAGGTTTAGGTGCCTGATCACTCACCTTGACATGGGGGAACACAATATCCCTAAGGTGGTGGCTGCGTATTGTGTGCTCCACAACCTGGTGGAGAGCAAAAGTGAGGCCTTCCTCCCAGAGTGGGGGATATGGGCTGATATCGAGGGGAGGCAGTTCAAGCAGTCCAGGACAGCTGCCATCCGCCAAGCCCATCAGGTGGGGGTGTGCATCTGGGAGGCTCTGTGTGAGAGATTCTCAGCAGGAGCCCAATGACTCTCCCCAGGGTCTCCTCAATAGGGCCTGTTGGCTTGGGCCCCCCACCCTAAAACCTTTCCTCCCACCACCCATCCCTGCACCAGTCTCCAGGCAGTGAACACATACACACCAGGTTTAATATAAAAAAATTATGTTTATTAACAAACTATGTGCAAATAAATAACTTTTTGTAACAAAATAAAGCTGTGTACAAAATGTTTTCAAAAATAAACTTTGTTGTGCAACAATCAAAGTCTTTTTAAAACCTGGAGGAGGGAGAGCGGGCAGTTTATGTCTCAGGGTGTCGCCTGGCCCGCAAAACTCTGCCACCTCGGGTCCATGGCCCTAAACATCCTCGGGGTCGAGTGGGGCCTGGGACAGTGTGGGGGGATTGCAGCTGGCTTTGCGCTAGTGGGAAATGAGAGGGGTGACAGTGAGTGAGGGGTGGCAGGGTCTGAGGAGCAGGAAGGGGGGACAGAGGGTGCTGGAGCAGGTTGAGCAGGAGAAGCAGCAATGGGGACAGGACCTGGGACAGCCAGCGCCTCCCAGATACTCCCACACATTGCCATCCACTGTGGGAGGAAATCCTCCAGCAATCGGTTGTGCCACCGAGTCTCTTCCCATGCCCTTTCTTGCATGGTCTCCTCCATCCTTTTGAGGGCCTCTACATGCCTCTGCATGAGGTTGTTGTAGACTCACCAGTGTCTGCGGCTTCCGTGGGACCGGGTGGGTGGTGGCATGGATTTCACATGGCACTCTGATCTGGCAGGTCCGACTGTGGAGGAGAAGAGGGAGAAGTGATCAGTTTTATGAATGCACACACTGTCCCTGCTTGTGATCAGTGAGTAAGTCCTTAGAACAAGGGATGGGATTGTTCTCACTGCAAGCCGACATCTGGCCTGGCCAGCAGCCCCAGCCTCACAGGGGCTCCAAGGTGGCTAGGGCAATGTCCCGCTCTCCCTCACCATACGCACCCTCCACCATGGCCATACAGCTCAGGGAAGTGTACAGTCACAGTCAGTCACAAGACGTAGGACAGAGGCCTGGAGCAGCTTGGGTATCCCAGGGCCCCCACTCACACACACACTGCCTGCCCATGACAGCACTGTCTGTGGGACTGATTTTTGTGTCACTTGTGCATACATGCCCAAGTGATAGATATGACACTTGTGGTTTGTGTGGTGTCATGTGTGCGCCTTTGTGACCAGTCTGCTTCCCGCAGTTACTGGCGGGGGGAGGACAGCCCTCTCTGGGGTCAGACATGTGGGGCACTCCCTGAGGTGTAAGCAGCTGCCCATGTGTGCCCTGGGAATTAACATGCTTGCTCATGCACAGAGAGATGCAAGCTGTCCAGGAAGAGCATGAGATGTGTAGATTGCCCCACATCCCCTGTGCTCCCACCTACTCCCTTCTGTGTGTGTGACCCTGACTGCACTCACCTGATGTTCCTTCACCAGTGTCAGAGGATGCCTGCGCGGCCTCCTGAGTCTTGGGGACCAGCTCCAGGGTCATGGTAACCACCCTGCGGTTGGGGTCCTCCTCCTCCTCTTCATCCTGCAGCTGCTCCTCAGGGTTGTCCTCAGCCCCCTCCTGGCAATGCTGCACTGGTGTCTGCAACCTGATCTGGACCAGAACTGGGGCAGAGAGGGGTTCCTCACCACCCAGGATTCTATCCAGCTCAGGAATTGTGCGCAGTAGTGTGGTGCTTCCCCTGAGGTGGAGCTGCGCTCGCGGGCCCTGCCATAGCCCTGCCTTAGTTCTTTAACCTTGGCCCATACCTTTCATTCTATGACTAAATTTATGCATTACAGTATGTACACTAAAAGGAATTAAAAACACTTTATATATATATATATATATATATATATATATATATATATATATATATATATATATATATATATATATATATATATATATAAAACCATCTTATAGTACCTCCTGATAGTCTGGCATAGCCGATAATCCAGTACCACCTAGATCCCAAAGGTTCCAGATCCAGATTATCCAAAATCTAGTACAGGGAATGTCTGTATCTATAGATCCTGTGTACTCTAAGACAAAGGTTCCTTTCAGATGGCTTATGACTGCTTAAGCCTATGATCAGGGCTTGATAATTTAAGCAAATATATGCTTTGACTTTGATTGTAAAGTAGTTCAGGAAAAATAAAATCTGGGTAGAGCAAAGAGGTAACACTTTGTCAGTTACTTCAAAGGATCTGGTCCATCAGCATGGATACAGTAGCAGATATTTATAAATCACTATGGGTACGTCTAGACTACATGACTCCGTTGATGGAGCCATGTAAAATAGCTTACCCGGCATAGTCAATGAAGCGGGGATTTAAATAATCCCCGCTTCATTAAAATAAAAATCACTGCCACGCTGGGCTGACGATCAGCTGATCCAGCACAGTGCAGTAGTCTAGACGTGGTGCGGTCGACAAGAAGCCTTTTTCGACCGCTCTGGAAAAACTCATTTCACAAGGCATATTGGAGTGGTCGACAAAGGCTTCCCTCGTCGACCGCACCGCGTCTAGACTGCCGTGCTGTGCTTATTTAAATCCTTGCTTCATTGATTATGCCGGGTAAACTATTTTACATGGCTCTGTCGACGGAACCATATAGTCTAGATGTAGCCCATATGTGCTAGCTACTAAAATTGAAGAAAGAGCTATTCTGTATTAGCAGGAGTTACACGAGCACGTAATTTGTTCTGTGTCTTCTGAAAGGCACATGGCAATATGGCTATGTCAAGTGTGGGCCTGAAATGCTCTAATCTCTCTGTTGTTGTGTATGTAAAATAGGTGCCTTCCATGGAAGGTGATCAATAAGAATTAGGACGTGCACAAAATTATCAAAAGCAATTGAGTGGAAGAACTGATGGTTTCTGGGTTTATAGGCCAGTGGCTGTTTCAAACACCACGGTGTTTTGTGTGAAAGAGGGTTGTTCTCTTTCATATATTTATGCTATGGGCTATTTTGCCCCCTGAGGGGACAAGAATCAGGGGAAATATAAAGATCTCTTTCTCTCTTATTGAGGTTCACTGAATATGTACACTTCAGAGCTGTGCTCTGAGTGAACAAAATAAGCTTCTAATAGTTATTTTTGAGCCTGAATTTGTAAAAAGATTTATCACTAGCACATTTTCCTGCTGCTGTCAATGCATCTACTTCTGAGCTCTGCAAAATGTTCATGGTGTAGAACTAGAATCTACCATATTCTCAAATGATTTGACTCCTCGGTAATCCATTTAATAAAGGCAGGTAAGGTTGAAGCATCCCTGCCTAGAGACAGGTTTTTAGTCCCTTTCACTCACACTGAAGGGGCCAGGTCAATATAGCCTGTAAAAACAATTGGGAATATTCATTTTGCACAAGTGTCTACTAAGAAGCTCCTATGTACTAATTTGATGCCACACAGATGCTAGTTTCAAAAGACTTTTTAAAAGACTGGCCCTCATCCCTCCCATCTGTTAGTAAGGATAAATAGGGGATTACAAGTTAGCATCTTATTAAGACTGTATTTGTCTCACACTAATCCAGTTGGTTTTCAAAAAGCTTTGAGGTTAGCTATAATTGGGTTTGCATTGAACTTGACCACCACATTAAACCTGATCTGTTTTTTATTTTCTTTCCTAGAGCAATTTGAGAAAACTGCCTTGCACCAGCCATCTCTACTTTTAAACCATTTTCCTCTTGCTTGCTAAATACAACAAGCCAAATGCATGTCTGGTGAACTGTACTGACTTCAGCAGCTATATGAGGGATGAATTTGGCCCAGTATCTTTATTAGAGAAAGGAAATTCCTGCACATTGCCTTTTGTGTTAGTCATTCTGCTAGCATATGCTTCTAATGTGAAATAAACTTCAAAAGCCAGGAAAAGAACAGCTACCATAAAGCAGTCAGGGTGAGAAATATTTATTTTGCTTCACATGGTGATTTAATTCCATTTGGAGGCAAACCATTCTTCCTGCATAATAAATGCCTTAGTTAAACAGGAATCCTAATCAATGTATTTTAGACATTTAGAAGCTGCATATATTCAGTACCACATCCCCTGTCATAACAATAGTCATCAGACCCAGTAATGGCAGATTTGGTTTGTGATAAAAACTAATATTCTTTGAGTTATAAGAAATTTTATGAAAGAAGTTATGGAATAGTTCCAATGTTTAGCTCCCACATCCCAATACCTTTTTAAGAGAATTTGACCCTTCTCTTGGCCAAACTTCTTGGCCAGGTTTTCTCTTCACTGGGATACATGAGGCAGAATAGAATATGGATTTATTGACTGCAGCACAGGGAGCATTAAAACTTGCTTTTTGTCAGTAAATTAAACAGAAATTACTCAGAAGGAAGAGTGGGAACTGATAT